>NW_006432669.1:7355390-7363268 GCF_000325575.1 Pteropus alecto
CTTTGTCTACTTTTCCTCTTTCAGGTACCCCTATTACACAAATGTTTTTACACTTAATTTTGTCCCAAAGACTCCTTAAATTATCATTATATTCTTTGCTTCTTTTTTCTTGCCATTCTGATTGAGTGTCCTTCGCTTCCCCACCCTCTATATTGGTGGTTCGATCCTCTTCTTCATCTACTCTGTTAATTCCCTCTAATACATTCTTCATCTCAGATAATGTGTTCTTCATTTCCAACTGGTTCCTTTTTATAATTTCCATTTCCATTTTTATATTTTTTATCACTTTGTTAAAGTTCTCACTGAGTTCATCTACTTTTCCCCTAAATTCATCAGGCATCTTTATAATCAGTGTTTTGAACTCTGCATCTGTTAGGTTGCTTGACTCTATTATTTCTGGATCTCTGTTCTGGTTTCTCATATGGTGTCTGCTTCTTTGTATTCCCATTTTGGATGCCTTTCCATGTCTGTTTCTATGTTCTAAGCAAAGCTCCTAAGTCTCCTGGTCTTATTAGAGTAGATTTGTGAAGTAGATGTCCAGTGGCACAGTCCTGAGAGGGGTTCAGCTATAGGCCAAATTTAACCCAAACCTCTGCTGGGGCCATCTGATATGATTCAGCAAGCAATCCACAGATGCTATGCTTATAGTCGCCTCAAAAGGCCACACCAGAAACCGAGGTCAGCTGCCTCCAGTGTGAGTCTAGGCACTGCTCAGCAAGGAGCTCCTGACTCGTTGAGGATACATTTGGATGTGGCTTGGCTATGGCTGAGAGTTGCAGAAGGCAGAGTTTCAGGGAATCCTCTGGGCAGAGCAACCTCTGTTATCCATTTTGGTGACATCAGGGCTATGGGGGCACTGTGTCTGCGCACTGAAAGTGGGGAGGGCTCAAGAGAGGAACAATGGATACTGCCAACATTTCTGTACAGGGCGAGTCTCACCTTGGCCCTCACTCTGACAGTGCCTCCCTGTAAGTCCCTGGTGCCCCCTGCGCGCAGCCGAATTGGCACTGGTGCTTATAACGAGCAGGTCTGTCCCGGTGAAAGTGCGCTCGCAGACTTGGCCCCTCTTAGAGGCTTCTGCCCACTCACTGCTGCAGGCTCATCCCACTCAGCCGCTTGGGCCCAGGCAGCCCCAGTCCTCACCACGTCCTACCTTCTGCTGTTTCAGGATGATTTCTTAGATTTCTCCCTCGTTGTATGGCTTGTTTGTCTAGATCCCAGGCAATTTTTCCTTGCTGTTTGTTCCTTGTTTCCATCACAACTTTGATTTGATTGCCAGAGGGATGAACAGAGCCTCTTTCATCTACACCATTTTTTTTCATAACATGTTCTTTATATCTTGCACTAATTTACATCACAACCAGAAAGACAGGTTTTATAATTCCCATTTTGCAGTGAAGAAATGAACACTCATGGGTTACCTTATTCACAGGGGTTACTTAAATGAAAAGGATGTCATAGGTTTGTCCAGAGTTACTCGCTACTAAGAGGAAAAGATAAGATTGGGACTCAGAGGTTAGTCAATTTCAGACGCATGCTACTTCTGTCACATCCCTATCATGAAGAAGATTCCATGCAGCAGAATACCTAGATTTTAGCAGATGCTTCTAGGAGCGGTGCATGAACTGAGACTAAGCAAGAATATGTTGCACCTGTGTGACCAGAGGCACAGTGCTTTGGTTGCAAGCAAGAGGCAAATACTAAGCTCTGAGTTTTACAGCAAATCAGAGAATCCTTTGGATACTTGTCTTCTGGAACAACTTGTATACCACATAGCCGCAGAGCTCTAAATGCCATATTGGTATATGCATCTCCTCAAATATGCTTACAAAGTTGAAAGAGTTTACAAGTACAAACCTTTGCCAGAAAGAAAAGATCATACAATAAAATAAACACAAACATAACACTTTTCTCACTGAATCACTTATTATTCTGACATGCCTTTTATGAGTATCCAGGAGTTTATTCTCCATGTGGCATCCTTCCTTTCTTCTTCATCTTCTTTTTGGGGGGAGGGGCGGGGAGGAGAGAAGGATTTTTTTTAATTGAGGTATAAATGACATATAACAATATATTAGTTTTAGATGTACAACATAGTAATTAGTTATTTGTATACATTGTGACCTCTACAATAAGTCTACTTAACATCTGTCACCATACATAGTTAATTTTTTTTTCCTTGTGATGAGGAATTTTAAGATCTACCATTTTGGCAACTTTCATACAATACAGTTTTATTAACTATAGTCACCATGCTGTATGTTACATCCCCATGACTTATTTATTTTATAACTGGGAGTTAGTACCTTTTGACCCCCTTTATTCATTTAGCCCACTCCCCAACCCCTGCCTCTGGCAACCACCAATCTGTTCTCTGTATCTGTGAGCTTGATATTATGTTACTTTTGTTTGTTTGTTTTTTAAGAGTCCATATATAAGTAAGATCATATATTATTTGTCTTTCTCTGTTTGACTTATTTCACTTAACACAATGCCTTTAAGGTCCATCCATGTTCTTGCAAATCTTGCAGGATTTCATTCTTTTTTATGGTGTGTGTGTGTGTGTGTGTGTACCATATTTTCTTTATCCATCGACGGACATTTAGGTTATTTCCATATCACAGCTATTGTTAATATAATGCTGTAATGAACATGGTGGTTCATATATCTTTTTGAATTAGTGTTTCCTTTTCTGTGGATAAATATCCAGAAGTGTACCTGCTGGATCATAAAGTAGTTCTATTTTTAATTTTTTGAGTAACTTCCATACTGTTTTTTATAGTGGCTGTACCAATTTACATTCCCATCAACAGTACACAAGGATTCTCTTTTTTCCACATCCCTGTCAACACATTACTTCTTTTTGATAATAGCCATTGTAACAGGCATCTGGTAACATCTTGTGTTATTTTGATTTGCATTTCTCTGATGATTAGTGATGTTGAGCATCTTTTCACATAGCTGTTGACCATCTGTATGTACTCTTTGGGAAAAATGTTCAGTCCTTTGCCCATTTTTAACTAGATTGTTTTTTTTGCTATTGAGTTGTATGTGTTCTTTATATATTTTGGATATTAATTTCTTATGAGATGTATTTGCAGATATTTTCTTCCATTTAGTAGTTTGCCTTTACATTTTGTTGATGATTTTCTTTTCTGTGCAGAAGTTTCCTAATTTGATGTAATCCTACTTGTTTCTTTTTGCTTTCGTTGCCTTTACTTTTGGAGCTTCTTTTCGTTTTTCCTCTCCATTGTACTTTTCTTACTAGGTCCCATCCTTTCAAACTTCTCAGCCCCTCAGCTGGTTCCAATTCAAGACAAAAATTCCCACGTCTAGGTCTTTTTATTTCTATATAGTGCCCAAGTATCCACACAACAACAATTCCTTATGCTTAAAAACAAATCTTTAAGATGTGCAAACTCTTCAAAAGGAAACTTCTCTATGTCAAACAATCTTTTCTCTCACAACATCGCCTACATTTTATAGTAGAACTCTAATGCTCAAGTATTTTACCAAAGTGTATTATTTAATGAACTACTAGCTACATCAGAGGATAAGCCCTCAAATCACAAGGCTTACCATAATTGAACATGATTCCAGCTCATATAAATTCAGATGGTGTTGTTGATCAGAAGGTGGCTCTCCTGCAAATGGTGATTCAGGGACTTAGGTCCCTTGTAAGTTGTGCTGCCACCATCTTTGCATCAAATTATAAAAAAAGGAAATGGCATGGAAAATTTGATTAGGCTACCTGTGAAATGGCAGCTGTCATGTCTGCTCAGAGAACACTAGCCACACCTTATTGCCAGGAAATCAGAGAATAAAGGCCGCCAAATATCACAGCATTTGCATAAAATGTATTCTTAACCAGAATGTGCAATCTAACTGGATGACCAGGAAAAAAGAGAGGTTTGCTAAAGAGATAACTAGACCATGCAATGCAAAATTTTCTCTCTAAAAGCAAACCAAAGTCTCCCTTTCCTTAGATTTGGGGCATTATACAGCGGAGGGAAGTGTAAGGAGAGGGATAGGGATGAGAGGGGAAAAAAAAGATGAAGAAAACTCTTCAGTATTAAAACAATGCTAGAAATGTGTTAGAATACTTTATAAAGTAAACTTGCAGTTTAAATTGTACATTGTTTGGGTAAAACTATCATGTAACACAGTAAAAGAGGAGTCATTACTGCATTAAAAGTAAAAGAATAAAATGTGTTTGGAAGATGATAAAACTGTTCAGATTGGAAAATAGGTGTTTGTCTATTTGCCTTAATTTAACAATTTAAATCATCTTAAATTCTTTCTGGAGATAGGAAGAAGAAATAATAATGGCCTCCCTCTCTCTGTAAGAGAGGACGTCATAAGGTGGCATGGTATTTATCTACACTGTTGTCTCTACCAGACAATGTCGAATCAAATAGCCTATTGTTGTCAGAGGTAGCTGAAAAATTCTGTATAACATCTTACTGTCAAGAGAATTCTCTGTCCACCTCTGGAGTTCAGTTGACTCTGAAAGCAATTTAATATTTTGGCAGTTAGAGGACATACTATCATCATTATCTAGTTATGCTTAAGTCTAAATGTTCAAAAACTAAATTAACCCAGATTTAGTAGGTTTGGAAAGTGGATTTAGTGAACTTGGATTTACTATTTTCTGAGCATAGCTTAGACCTTAATAAAGTAGACTAATTCTAAACTTAGACTAATAAAAGTATCCCCAAGACTTTTCCCTCACTCCTGATTTGCTCACACACTTATCAGTAAATTAGGGCTTTATTTCTTTCATGCCGGGTATCCTGCAGATTTTGAGGAAAATAAAGGCCCCGAGTGTAAAATACAAGAGTTTCTGACAACTGGTAGATAAATTTTTATTTATTAAAAATAATTTCTTTCTTAGCATGAGGTCAATAGACTTAATGAAAAAATTTCATGGTATAAACAATATTAAAATATACTAATTATGACAATTCCAGCAAATCCCAGAGTGCACTAGATTATAGAAAAAAAGGCTTGTTTCTAGTGGCTGCAGCTATAGTTTTATTGTTTTTTTTTCCACCCTAAACATCTCATGGTTGCTAAAATCAGGCCAAAGTACAATAGAATCAAATGTTTGAGAACTATATTGACAGCCAATTTTGAGAACTGAATAGAAGTTTAACTAACCAGGAAAGGAGAAAAATACTTTATTGTATAGATTGGCTGAAGTATAATTCTATAATCAGATAGTTGATAATTGCACTTCTTTTCCTCTCTATTACCACAGATTCATCAATTAACAGGTTATTATGAAAAACTTATGTATAAAACCATAGACTTTATGAAAGTAAGTCATCATTTTCCAAGACTTTTTAATAATTTAGTGGTATATATTCATATATAATTTATTTATATATACATATATTTTAATATAACAGCATGTGTGTATACATATATATGCCTACATATGTGTGTTCAGTTATCAAACTATTAAAAAAATATTACATAGTTTATTGGAAGCAAAGTTTGTTTTGCGTGAAACCTGGAAGGCTGAGTAGGATTTACCTAAACAGACAATAGTGAGGAGACCTTTCTTTATTAAAAAAAAGGAAAAATAAAAAGCCTTAGTAAAGGGCATTCTGAACAGATTAGCTTAACTATGGTGGAAGATTTATGTAGCAATACAGGAGTAGAAGGATTAGAAAAAGAAGTTGAGATCACAGTAGGGAGAACCCCTGAATGTAAGGCTAAGAACCGCATTTGATTTATAGCGAATAGTGAGATACAGGATTTTCAGCATTGTCTAACAAATATTGTTGAGCTTGGATAGAAAACAATGGGATTAGCGCTATGGAGCAAAAGAATACATAAAATACAATACACAGTTGGTTATGAAGACATCACTGGACAGTCATGTATGGGATAAACAGAAGTGAAAAGAGACTGGAGGTAGAAGGTTGATACAATATAATTCAGATGTGTGGTGGGCAGGGTAGTTGGCCAGAAGAATGAAAAGGGTCAAATGGGATATGCACGTATTTTAACTCTTTACATGTGCAGTGTTTCTCTTAATTATGTCAAAATTTTTGTTAAAAAACAAACAAACAAACAAAAAAAAACAAGAAACCTGAGTACAAAGGTTAAACTATGAAACAGTTTCTCTGTGCTCTCCTAAAGTCCACTGTTACGTATTCTCATAACACTTTCATTTTAGAGTTATTACCCTTTTGATTAATTAATTTTATATTACCTTATATGAAAAGCGACTGATTCCACTAGTCAGTAAACTACATGAGTGCAGACATGCATTTTCTCATCATTCTATCCAACACATATTAAAGTTAAATAATTTTTAATGAAGATCTACTGGCAATGTTAAGGGCTAGAGTCATTTGGCAATATATTAGCTCTGTGCATTTTACACAAATTTATCATTGTTAGAACTGGCTCTAGAAAAATGCATAAATCATTATGGAGAGACTTCTTCCCTTTTTATAATAAAAGTCCAACACCCTATCCAAATTGTCATCTCCAGCATCCAGTCCTTTCATGCTACTGTGGTCTTCTATCATCACTAAAGAAAAGCCTATAAAATTAAATGACACTTAATACTTGGATTATTTGCCTTTTAAAATCCCCAAAGAAGAGACTAGATCACTAGATGATGGTACTTGGGGTGTTCCTGAGGTACTCTTTTGGGTTTCACCCAAGCAGCTACTTCTCCCACTTATGCAATACAATCGATCCTAGACATAGTCCCTCTTATCATTTTTTCATTCTAATAACAAAATAAAAATCACTAATTAACCATACTTCAGTAATTCTTTATAAATGAGAGAAAACAGATGGTTTCTATTTCAGCTTATACTTCAGATAGATTTTACTGCTTGAATGAGCACTCAGAATGAAAGACAAAAGTAGCAAGGATACAACTTACCAATGCAGAATGCAAAGAAAAATATAAAGATCTGATTTATTCATTTCATTATGGCATCTAAGAAATTTATCTTATATTAGGCTTTAGATTTGGAGTCAACACAATTTCTATAGTCTGGAGTCTAAATACAAACATCAAACGTAAGCAGAATAGAATTTTCTCTATAAATTCTAGAAATCTAAGAAATAATACTGGATTTTTAACATTTAAGTAAATGATATTAAGGTAATCAGGTTAAAAAGAAGTATTACTTAAACAAGAACACCTCTGAAGATAAATATAGTATTATAAATGCAATTATAAGGATTTCTATCCAGATTAATACTTTTCAATAACATAGGATTGCTGCTTTTTCTGATACATGCTTATTTTCTGAATTTTTAAAAAGCAAAATGAGAATGTGAGCTTAGATATGAGTTTTCTCACTAGATCTTATCAAATGCCTTAGAGAAAAAAAAAATCTATTCATAAGCCATATAATGTATGACAAAGTACTCCTAACCTAATTTACAGTCTATAATAGAGACTGTAATTTTTTATAGTAGGAGAAAAATGACATATTTGTTTAATAATAGTACCTTGAAGGGCTCTGTATTTAATTAAATGTCCAATGACAAATCTGATTGCCTTGATTGCATCTTCAGAATCGGAGATTGATAGGAGGCACAGGGTCAGGGGAACCATTTAGTATAGTTATAGTGAAATGTGGGATTGATGTGGCTTCACTCTGGGATGTTTTATTTGAAAATACTTAGTCTCTGGTAGCATCAATGTTGCCATTTTTATTATTATCTTGCAGCATTTGTGCATATACTCCTGAAAGTGTAGCAACCTATTGAGTATTGAATGAAAGAGGGGATTTCAAGCCATATCCTTCACTAGAATATAGCTTTTCCCAAAGTGTCATTGTGAAAAATGTAAAGTCAAAGTAAATTTGTAATCCTAAATTTCTGTGTAACAGAACATAG
>NW_006432669.1:7363298-7393763 GCF_000325575.1 Pteropus alecto
GGGAAAGAGAAATACATTAAATTTAAATGTGAGACCTATCAATGTCAAGACTGGTTATAAATTACACCCAAGTTCAGATATTTGGTGTTAGAAAGTGGAAAGTTTAGATCAATCTTTATTCATTCAACTGACTTTCGTTGGACTATGTAGATACTGTTTAAAACTGGTGCTGTTTTAAGTTTCAGTTAAATTATTCAGTTAGTAATTCACTTTAGAAAATGACAAAGTACAAGGACAGAGAAACTGAATGAAACAGACTGATGAGTCAATATCTCAAAAAGATAGGACGCAAAGGATGAAAGGTATATATCAGCCAACCAAGTTATCTTTGTGATCCAGAGACATGGCAGAGAGATTTATTTGTCCCTGAAGCAGCTCTCAGAATGAAGTTTCATTCATAGTTAGAGAGAGTTTAACATCCCCAACCTCCTTCTATTATTCATTATCTCCCTAACAGAGATAATATTTGTTTACCTCCAACAATGTTATTTTATTAACTTTTTCTTTCTTGGAATATCTGTTGTTTATGAATTAAAGTAGTTTCTTACCTTATCTTTTTCTCTCATTTTTAATGCAAAGTTGTATAGAGAAATATTTCCTAAAATGCTGCATTTTCCCCCTGTGGTATTCATTCTGAATGTTCATAAATATTCTCTATCTTCAATACATGGTGGGACTACACCTCCCCGTTTACTTGAAATTAGGTATGGCCTGTGACTCGCTTTGGCCAATGAAATGTGAGTGGAAGGTGCCTCTGTCACTTCTTAGAGGAGCTTTAATAGCCAGAGACTGCTTTACCATTTTTTTCCTTCCTTCTGCTACCAAAATAGACAGGAGCCACTCCAACAGTCTAGGTCATTAGGTTGAAGAAAATGAAAATCAGCACTTCTAGCTGACCTTTAGTGAACATGTTCAGGAGTAAGAGGGAAAAGGCCCTTTGTGGTTTTTAGATACCGAGATTTAGAAGGTTTGTTGTTGTCGTCGCCTGGTACATTTCACTAATGATAAGCACACTAATGTTATGAATAGGAGAGAAACGATTAGTAGAGAAATTCTATTTTATATTTTAAAACATGAATTGATGATACATGGTACCAGACACCACAGATGGAACAAGCAGATGGAACAAGCATCCCTGCCTTGTCTTAGTTCTTTCTAAATTAGTCCAGTGTTAGAACTGAAAAATTTTGATACCTGCTTAGAGACGTAGTAAGATACTTGTTACAGTTAACTCCTTTGGATAGTGTTATGAAACCTAGGCACTTACCTTTTCATTACTCATAACTAGGGTGATATAAAACTTGAGAGGATGGAAAATAGGTGGGACATATCTTCCTTTACTTGAATGCCGAATTTTCCATTTTAAGGTGAATGAAAAATAATATGATTAAGGAAGAAAGGAGGCCTTTATGACACAAGTAATTCATTAACCCTCCACTTGATACTCTGAAATATTAAGAGCATCACATTGCTCAAGTGATATATCTATCTCAAAAAGAAAGCAAAATCAAAACAGCATTATAACAGAACTTTTTGTTACCTCCATGTTAGTCATTAGAGAAAAATATACATTCTTTATTTAGTATGATTTGAATCATTTATTATTGAAGTCAAATCTCATCTTCACTATGCCATGTCTTTCTGTGATCAGACCAAATATTCTATATCTGCGTTGCCCAATACAATATCTACTATCAAGCATTTGGAGTTTGGCTAAGTGCCACTGAGAAGCTGAATTTTTAGTTTTATATAATTAATTTAAACTTAAGTAGCCCAATGTAGCTAGTAGCTACCATATCAACAGTGCAGTCATGTAACTGGAGAATAGGGTTGAGTCTTCAAGGTCATACAAATTTTGGAAGGGGCAACACCAGACTTTTAGCATTCAAAACCTCAGCACTGCTTCAAGGTTACTAACGGGGGTAAAGGAGCACAATGAAAGGAGGTCTTGCTACTAGAGAAGTATTATATTGCAAATAACAGTATTAAATGTCTTTTATCTCCTGAAATTGTTTCAGATACAGAATTTAAACTGTAAGTGTAATTTCCCCCACTTCTTTTTAATCCAGTTTATGTTCTTGTCAGGAAACAAATCCTATAGTCCTTAATACAATTTTTTTTTGCAAATCAGAAATCATAAATAGTTTAAGTTACTTTTACTTTTATTTCAAATAAAAATTATGTAAGTTCCCCAGGTTTTACTTCTATGGAAGTTTAAAGTCTCTACATAAAATTTGGGTGATTAAAAAAAATAACAATAACTTTTAAAAATTTTTATCTTATTAGTAACAACATTATGTTATCACCAAGTGACTTCCCCATAAGTAAATTTCTGAAACTTACCATTTCCATACCTCCCAAATTTTCAGGAGAGCCAGTTAAGACACAACAGTTACCCTTCGAATCTATCATGGATCTGTATGTTCTTGATCTATTTGGAATGCCATTCAAATATCTACCCTATTCTTCCACTAAAAGTTAGAAAGATGGGTAATAAGAGTGACCTTTGGGTTAGCAATTTAAAGCAAAACTACCAGATTGTGTTCCATGGTATCACAGCAAAAATAGACATTGTTGTATTTGTGAGGCAGCATCAAAATTAATTGAAAACATAATCACATAAAACATTTTTCTTGATTAAGATTATTTTTGTGGGTAAACTCAAGGAAAGATTTTGGCAATTTATAATCATTAATTCTAGGTTTGCAAGGCATAATTGATCTGGCACTGATATACATTTTCTGATATCAGTCCAATTTTATGTATCTGTATTTGTATCCAAAATGCCAGTTTTATGAAATCGTTAGAACAGTCTGTGGCAGGGAGAATTTTAAATATTTTCCTTAATCTTCATCTAAAATAACTTGATGTTTTATTAAAAATCCTAACACATGTTAAATTTTTTATATGACTTCTTTTTATAGAATGTTTGATAGATTTCACATTAACTAGAAACCACCAGTGGCTCCCTCTGCCCATTGTTTAAACTGCTTAATGCAGTGTGTAAAAAGTTCTTCAAAACTGGATCCAACCTTACTTTTCAGTGCACTTTTACAGCAGTTCCTTATTGCTGCCCAAAATTTGGTTGTCAGTCCTTGAAAATTTTTCTGTTCCAACTATTTAGAGGACTATCCATCTTTCCTCATTTAGCGACTACTCTTTCCTCTTTCAAGTTTAAGTCATTTCATTCATTTAACAAATAGATAATGAATATTTGCTGTGCCAGACACTATGCTGTTCTTAGTGCTTTGTAAATTACCTACTTTATCTTTACAACTGCTCTATAATGATATTAATGTTATCATGATTTTATAAACAAAGACAGTGAGGACTGCCCACCCTTCTGTCCCACCATCTAAGGACTCACTCAGCTCCACCCACAATTCTTAATGACTGGGTAACCTCCATGGATAGTGGATCTCCATTACTGAACAGCACTTACATCATCAGCCTCCACTACCAATTTCTCTAGGACCCCCACCTCTTCAGTGGTCAAATCTCAAAATAGAACCAAGTGAATGTTATCGACTGCTATAGGTTTAGAGTAATAAGTAAGAAAGATTAATGTGGCACAAATCTATTTTTAACACTAAAAATCCCAGTCAAATTTCAGGTCAGTTTATTAGTAAAATGGCTTTGGTTACTGCCATGCCTTTTGTATGCAGCAATTACAGGCTGTCTTTTTATTACCATCTACTATTAGGGCTAATTAAAGAGTAAGATAGTCATATTCTGCTCACATCACAATCAGTGGCAGAAAACATTTATCAGTGACTACTATATGTGCAAAGGCATCTGTAATTATTATTTGTATGTGCATATACATATATATACATGAAAAAATATATATATTTGATTGAATAGCAAAAAGAAATCAGAAGTCTTGAGAAGGAACTATTTTACTGTTTTGGGAGGAGAAGTTGAAAATTTTGAAACATGTCGTTTCTGTACTGATATGGCGGATCTAACAAATGATGATGTCCAGCAGATATAAATGTAACAGAGGGATTGAGGCCAGAGAAATAGGATACTCTGTCTTATTTTCTCCAAAATGCCAAAAACCTGTAAGAAGATACCTTTTATATCAATGATGTGTTGGTAACAGATCAATATTTTTAAACTATGTAATTTTTGTGTAATTTTAGTGGAACTTGAGAAATTGTTCAAACTTTTTATATGTGATTTTAAATTATTTAAGTGGAAAATTGGACATTGTTTTAAAATTATAAAGTATTTTTATTCTTGAAATTCAGAAGCCAAGAAATCTATTCATATGTGGACCAGTGAGGTTTGCATGGAGAAAAAATTTGGTACTATATTCACATATTATGTCAGGTCTTTCATATGAAAAATTCAGGCAGTGGCCACAAGAGAAATGAAAGAGAGGATGTGTTAGATAGATCTATCTGAAGCCATTACCACTTTTGAAAGAGAACAATCTCTGCTTGATCATCTATTCTTCTAGTGTCCTAAGATAGTCCCCCAGTCACTATATATAACAGTGAACTCTGCTGGCATCGATCCCAAGCTTGGACTCCAGGCATGGATTGTTCTTATATCAAAAAGTCACATATGGGATCCATCAGTAACAGCAAGTGGAGGAAACAATATTAAGAGCGTTAGCCCTCCTGACTGCTGGGTCAACAGAATATATCCATAATTCATTCAACCAACAGCAATTTCATGTGAAGGAAAAACCACATTTTACATTTTACCTTAGTCTATGGCCATGCTACCCTGAACAAGACCGATCTCATCTGAGCTAAGCAGGGTCGGACCTGTTAGTACTTGGATGGGAGACCACTTAGGAAGACCAGGTGCTGTAGGCATAAAAAATTAAAAAAAATAAGGGATTGTAAACTGACAAGGTCCTTGCAGTCTGTGAGGTCAACCAAGGATTGCCTCGCCTAAAAATTTTTTAAAAAATACATTTTACCTTGCTGTGAGAAAAACTAAAGTTATGAATGAACTATTTAAACAGAGAGAAGTCATCTCTATATTTATGATTTGTAAAAGCAACTTGTAAAACACTATGAAGCATCGGAGATTTCCTATCAAGAAAAAATAAATTTGATGGTTATAAATTGGATTTGGAAGAGTGAAAACACAATGAATTCATGTATCACTGGTTACTAGCCTGGGTACCAGATGAAATTTAAAAAGAAAGATTAGTTATGAACTTGGTTACTTGAAAAGAGAAAGAAGAGTGTAAACCCATTTTTTTCTGGTCATGAACAAAAATAGCTTCTGAGAGCCAAGTAGAAAGTATAGTTGCCTATTACAAGTTTACTTTTCTTTATATAATAGTATATTTTTATTCTTATTCTATTAGTATTGACAAATCTCATTTTTGGAAGCAAAGTCCTATATTATTTTATATGTAGATTTTGTACATTTCTTCTGGAGAGTTTGGGTGATAGAAAGTAAAATATAAGATTTAAGGTAACTTTAAAGAGAAAGCGTTTGCATAAAGTAGAGTAAATGAAATACTAGATAATAGCTTTCAAGAAGCTCTTTTAGCTTCTTGAGATAATAGAACAAATTGAATTGCCTGCCTTGAAAGCACATCACAGGTGGCAGATGAGGAAGTTCCTTGACTTTTTTTCCAGACAATAAATGTGTCCATCAAAGTCACACATTCAGCACTACTTGCTTGGTTGGGCTTGTATCCTGGTGGGGGGCGGGGGAGGGGAAAGGATTCTGAGATAAATACATGCTTGTCTACTTATGGCAGAAGGAACTGCTATCTTCTGAAGAGATTTCAGGCAAGAACATGGTATACCTGTTAGAACTGCTGTGCACCATTGCCTTTATTAAGCATTTTAATTATGAGTCTGGGGGATGAGAGTCTGGGACCTGGGTTCTAGTAGATCTTGATCAGACGTGAGCAGTTTACCGTGTAACCTGGAGTAAGTTCACTTCCCTGAAATTCCATTACTTGTCCTGCAGAATGAAGGCAATAAATAATGCTCTTTCCACTAGTGCATATGCTATAATTCTACTGTTTTAATACCATAGAATTCTGTGAGGAAAAAAAATACCAAAACACAAAACTTTTAAACCTGACCTGATATTATTGATTGCAAAACATTGTTTCTGAGAGGATTACATGAAATAGTATGTCTGAAATATCTGGCACATAGCATGTGCTCAACAAATGTTAATCTCTTTGCCCCAGAGTCAGTTCCAATATCTCATTCTAGTAAAATCTTCTCTACTACCTGAAAAATCTCTTTGCACCAGCGATAATAGCTGCCACTGTGATTACTGGGGTTGAGATAACAGACTTTATGAGTTCCCAGAGCCTAAAATTATTATTGGAAAATCAGTTCACTAACTTTTGCAGGACTTTTTTTTTAAAGAATGGCATTCTATTTCAACACACCAAGTGCTTTATTGAATCTATACTTAACACAACTTCTATTAGTTATTCAATAAGTGAATATTATTCACTTGGATAAGTGAATGAGTTGGTTGAATAGAGTGCCTCTCAACTCAAGCATTAATATGTAATACATCTTTGGTTGTGTGTTTCATTAGATTACATACAAGAACCTGATTCACTCTGTGGTACTGCTTTGGGCTGTGTAAGAGAATCCATGCCTTCAATATGAACTGGGAACATTTAACTTGTTGAACCTCAAGGTTTTTCCTCCCTACATTTAATGGGCATAATAATACCTAATTTACAGAGGTTTGCTAAGATTGAAGATAATATCTAACATGTCAAAATTATGATTCAAGATAATATTATAGCTACCTTTAAAATTCGTATTACTTTTAAGGACATCGTGCTTTTCAAAGTAACTACTTTGTTTTTTTATGTAATAATATTTTTGAATATAAGTTTTTTGGGGATTGCAGTTGATTCCCTTGCTACCATTTGACTAAACTGCTACTCACTATAGCAGAATGAAAGCTACTCACCTCCACTGATTCTGAATTTCTTATAATCAATACAAAACAAAAATTGAAAAGGCTATAAAAATGATGTAAAGACAGTGCTGCTCATTAGACTATAGTATCTTTTAACCATGCTTTTATGTTGTTATTTGGTCATAGACATGAGGAAATGCCATTGATATAAAATGCAAATGACTATTTGAATCAATAATAAATTACTGAGTACAAACTATTCAATAATGAAATTGATTTGAAACCAGGCAGCATTTTAGACTTATCTATTGTCTTCAGCTGTGCTGAGTTAATGAGAATTTATAATTGCTTTGAATTTTAACTAATACATCTTTTTCATTTTGGAAACTGACTTTATTTAGTGTCATATTTTATGGTTTACAGAATTACATGATCATACAAAGGATGTCAGAATTCACCATAATCAAAGGTTTTTGGAATACAATAAGACATTTTAATGGGTAGAATGTGTTTCCTTTCTTCATAAATATCCATCTTGTTTTTAAATGTATCTTAAGTATAATTGTTAAGAGCATCTACTTTAAAATTGTAAAATGGACGTAGAAGTAGCAAAGTAGCTTTCCGTTACTACAGTGCATTATCCACATGTTATTTATATATAAAAAAAAATGATTTCAGACATTCTCTGAATTTCATTCACCAAGTAACACATATGCCTACAGGGTTATCTCCTGTGAATAACAGGAGGCACAAGAACACTTTCTAAGGAGATTATTCTAAATTCTTATTTGGCTTAGTTTGGAACTGTACAGTTGTATGAACAGCATCACTGTATTCTCAGCTAGAAACAGGTTAAGTTAGAAACACTTATTAAAACAGCTGAAGAAAGTAGATCGATTTGTCCATGGTTATTCATTTACATTTCTCCTTGGGGATCCCTAAGAAGGCAAATGATATGCAAACAGCTGCAAGATTATTGTTATGCTCTTGTTGCTATTTGGTGATTGCTATTTACATGTAAATTACTACTTGGAAAAGTACAACTTCTCTTCACCAGTAACCAGACAATAAAACAGTTACTACACTGTCCAAGATTGATTACTCAAAAATACTTTGTAAAGGAATCACTTTTTAGAGTATTTTTCACTTCTGTATTTTCTTTGAAAAGTACTTGTATAATGAATAAAATATAAGAGAACAACCTCACCCTAATTCTGAGGCAGTGTGTATATAATAAACAATTTTAGAAGACAATGTGGAAGAATATATAAAAATAGATATCTTGCTTTGAGGGCCAATTCTGCAGAATGGAAAGGAAAACCATGAAGCTAGAGAAGACACGTAAAGACAGATGAGTAGAAATCAAAGATAAAGTTGATTTATTTCCAAATTTTATCTCTAGGTCGGACTAGATGAAATCCCTCCACACCTTTAATGTGTGTATGCCTGAAGATTGTCAGAGTAGTGATCATTAAAGTACCTTGAATTATGCAAACAAAGAAGAGCTGTACTTTATTAGCGTTATAATTTTTACTAAATGAAAGTAGTTTAATTTAAAGATATGGATATCAACATATTTACAACTGGATTATATTCTATATTCAATTTTTGTGTTTTTCACCTAATATTACATCAAGGGTCATTTTCTATATTTATGTAACCACAGCAAAATTTTAATGACTGTATAATGTCTCCTTTCACACCTATACTATCACTTATTTAACCAGTCCTCTTGTTATCTAGCATTAAGATGGAAATAATTAAGCATACATCTTTGCCTTACTTGTCCAGTTATTCCCTTAGAATCAGAACTTCTGCATCAAACAATACTTATGTGACTGAGAATTTTTATAAATGTTGACAAGTTGCTCTGCAGAGAAGTTGATCAAATTTATACCACCACGTTAAGTGTAAGAAAATATCAGTTAGTTCATTTGATTCCATTTAAACTGTTCAAAGTGTCAATAGTCTACTTTAATAGTGACTCTTTTTCTACCCCCAATTCTGTGTTTCAGAAAAGTTTAATGAACCCAAAGCAGTTCATGCTGGATTAATGTAGCCAAGAAAAGGGAGAAATGGAAGATATATGATTCAACAGGAGAATCATAACCTGTTTAATCTAGGATCCTGTCTGACTTTTTAATACTGGAACACTTAGGATTGTAAACAGTAGATTTAGGGGAAGAGAAAATTAGAATTTAAGAATACTTGAAATAATGTGAAAAGGTTTATTTCAAATAGAGTATATAGATTTTGTGTAAATTGGCTTGGAAATGATATCTTGAGCTTATTTTTACATCATTCATGTTAAATATAGACAATTCTATATTTGCCAGGATAATGAGAGTGCAAAGAAAGGTGTAGCTATCTCAATTACTATTAAAAAAAAAGAATTATTAGCCATAATGTAATATAAATGTATTTTAACTTTATTATAATAGCATCTAATTTTTTTTAACGCATATGTAATTCTACAGACATTTGTTTAGTGAGTTTTTCAACAAATTTTTATTTTTGAGTACATATCGTGCTCCAGGAACTGATTTAAGTTCAGGGACATAACAGTGAATAGAACAGGCAATCTTTTATTGTGTCTCCTTGGAAATTACATCCTAATTGGAGGGGGCAAACAATAAACAAATAAAAAAACATAATAAGCCAAGTGGGAGAAAGTATTATGAAGAAAAATGAAGCAGATTAAAGGAACAGAGAATGATGGAGGAGTGCTGCATTAAGCAAGATGATGAAAGAGGGACAATTCAAAGAGGTTACATTGAGCATAGATCTTAATAAAATGAGAAGTGAGCCTTGTGACTATGTAAGGAAGTTTCTCATAGGTGGAGGGGAAATCTGGGGCGAAGCCATGAGACTAGAATATGTTTAGGTTTGAAGACCAGCAAGTAGGCAACCCTGATATTGTGGTAAGTGAGGTGAGAGCTATAAGAGTAGGGAATCAGAGCTGAGAGACATGGTAGGAAAACATAGAGGGCCTTGTAGATTAAGTTACAAAAGGACTTTGGATATTTTCCTTAATATAGTTGAAGATTTGACATTATCATACTCATATTAAATCACCCATTGTGTAGAAAATAGATTTTAGGAAATGATGATGGAAATCGGTGATCAGTTCAGAGGCTTTTGCAATATCTAAAAAAAAATTATTGGATGTGTTTTGAAGATACTATTGACTGATTTGCTTTTGGTTTGGATGTGGAGTGAGAGAGAAGTACAATGCATTATTCAAAAACATAAACTTGATACTAAGGTCCAAAACATCATATACATTGTTCACTAGAGTATATTCCTACATGTTTTTCTTTATTATTATACTCACATTTTTTTGCATTTTAACATTTTGAAAATGGAATATCTTTTCCCACTCATCCTACATTTTACCTCTTGTGAGAAGACATGACATTTGCTTAAAGCAGAATGTTGTTCCTTCAATAAACTCTTCCCACCACTCCCAACCCCAATATTAGATGAGAAATGAGCTAGGCAGAGATATAGTCACAGCTTATGGTTTTTTGCTTTCTCTTCCCTGAGAAACTCTTCCCACCACTCCCAATCCCAATATTAGATGAGAAATGAGCTAGGCAGAGATGTAGTCACAGCTTATGGTTTTTCTTGCCACCTTCTTGATACTGAGTGGTCTGTGTCTGACGATTGTTACACAGAAACAAAGTGCTATTGCACTGAGTAATTCGAACATTCAAAAGAATGAAGGGGACCCCATGTTGCAATACATGCAATGTGGTATCAATGGATTTTTATGTCAATACTATCAGTAGATACTTTTTAAAGAGTACGTATTTTTCTCTGCTTGGTCAATTCTTAATGTATTTTTATTTGTTACTCTACTTAATCCATAAGCCAGTTAATATATTTCTGGATAGCCAAGGGTTCACTATGGCATTTGTGAATAATTTTTAAGAGACTTATTCCTTAATTTAACTTCTAGCATAGTTGAACAGTAAAAGGTAGAGTCTCTAACTCTTGCCCTGGGTTGTTTTTTTCCTGAGAATATACTCATTTTTGTCTTTTGTTTCAGAAGTTTGACAGAACTACCTATCTGGTTTTAAAGTTTGTGAATAGTATAAACAAATCAGTCCATCACAGTTTTTACCCTTTAAACATGAAATGTTTTTACCACTAGGTTTTTCTATTACCTTTAAATGAAAATCAGCACTTCCCTTTACATCTTTATATATCTAGCCTTAATATTTCATGCAGAGAGAGGAATCAAATTCATAAATAATACATTTTAGCCTCCTAGGTGGCATAAATATGAATATAGTGACTTGTCATGCTAATCACAATTGTAAAGGAAGGCAAAGCACTTTAGTGGCAAACATCCTTTGATGCCATTTAACTGATTAAAGTGCCAGTAGTTCATTTCAATATTGAAATTAATCATTGCTAACTTAGAAATTCTTAAAAAATCTTTTCTTATTTTACTAGTAGCCCAATTTCTAAGGCAAATGGAGATAGTTTTTGTACTCTAATATAGAATGGATAATTGACACAAATTATGTGATTCAGGATGCTCTGAAGGACAGTAAAATGCTTTTGAGGGACAGAGAAATGGGCCCATCTGTAAGAGTATTAATACTCAAAATCAAGAGAGAGAAAAAAATGGCGTAGATGATAGAGGCTCTATTCATCACTCTGGCAACCAAGTCAAAGTTGTGATGGTAATAAGGAGCAGCAGCAAGGAAAAATTGCCTGGGATCTTGAGGAACAAGCCATACAACTAGAGATAAGACCAGGAAATCACCATGTAATGGCAGAAGGTAGGATAGAGCAAGGACCCGGTGCTGCCCAGTCTCCAGCAGCTGAGTGAGATGGAGGTTGCAGCAGTGGCAGCAGCAGATGCCACTGCCACTTCTTAAAGGGGCTGTGTCTATGAACGGATTTTCACGATGACCGACCTGCTCGCTCTGAGCACCAGAGCTGACTCGGCTGCATGCAGCGGGCACCAGGAACTTACAGGGAGATGTTGTTGGAGGGAGGACTGAGGCAAGACTCGCTGTGTACAGAAGTGCCGGCGATATCCATTGTTCCCTTTTGAGCCCTCCCCCCTCCTAGTGGACACAGCGGTCCCATAGCCCTGACATCATCGCACTGGATAATAGAGGTCACTCCACCCAGAGGGTTCCCTGAAACCCCACCTTCCTCAACTCGCGGCCCCACCCAAGCCGCATCCAGGTACATCCCCAGCCAGTGCTCCTTGCTGAGCAGTGCCTAGACTCACACTGGAGTCGGTTTCTGGTATGGCCTTTTGAAGCAACTATAAGCACAGCATCTGTGGATTGCTTGTTGAATCTTAACAGGTGGCCCCGGAGGGGCAAAGGCTTGGGCTAAATTTGGCCTGCAGCTGAACGCCTCTCAGGACTGTGCCACTGGACACCTATTTCACAAATCCACACTAATAAAACTGGGAGACTTAAGAGCTTTGTTTAGTACATAGAAACAGACACAGTAAGGCAGCCAAAATGGGACGACAAAGAAGCAGAAACCATATGAGAGAACAGAGCAGAGATCCAGATATAATGGAGTCAAGTAATCTAACAGATGCAGAGTTCAAAACACTGGTTATAAAGATGCTCAATGAACTTATGGGAAGTGTAGAGAAAGCCAAGGACACTCAATCAGAATGGCAAGAAAAAAGAAGCCAAGACTGTAATAATAATTTAAGGAGCCTATGCGATACTATTAAATGTAAAAATATCCATGTCATAGGGGTACCTGAAACAAACAAACAAACAAATAAAATGTTGAAGAGCTATTTGAAGAAATAATGATGGAAAATTTTCCTAACCTGGTGAAGGAAATGGACATAAAACCCCAGGAATCTCAGAGAATTCCAAAACTCAGGGATCCGAAGAGGCCCACAGCAAGACATATCATAATTAAATGCCAAAAGTTAAATACAATGAGAGACTCTTAAAAGCAGCAAGAGAAAAGCAGTTAGTTCCCTACGAGAGAGCACCCATAAGACCGGCAGGTGATTTCTCAAAAGAAACTTTGCAGGACAGAAGGGCTTGGTACAAAATATTTGACGTGAGTAAAACCCAGGATTTACAACCAAGAATACTTTTCCCAGCAAGCTATCATTTAGAGATGAAAGTAAGATAAAGAGCTTCCCAGACAAAAATAAGCTAAAGGAATTTATCACCACCAAGCCAGTATCACAGAAAATGTTGGAGGGACTTCTTTAAGAAGAAAAAACATGTGTCAAAAACAGGAATAAAGAATGGTAACAACTACATTCCTATCAATAAGTACCTTAAATGGAAAACCAACCAAAAGATAGAGTGGCTGAAAGGATAAGAAAACAAGACTCCTATATATGAAAAGGAAGGGGATAGGAAAAGATATTGCTTTGATGAACCTAGAAGGTATTTAAGTCAGACAGAGAAAGGTAAACACTATATGATTTCAGTTATATGCGGAATCTAAGAAATAAAAAGAAGAAATTAATCAAAAACAAAAAAGTATTAATACTCAAAATTAATAACAATGAGTGATTGAAATGCAATTAGAGACTCTGGATTATAAATTGATTCGATTAAAAAAAGTGTTTCTAAGTAAAATTGAATTAATATTTATTCACACCCATTAGGGTTATGGTAGTTAAAATTATTTGCTATGATGCCATATGACAGGAGAAAAGTAAAGCTTGGAAATTACTATATAATCACCAGCTTAATTTGGATTAGCAGTGACAGGCTAGTAAGTAATAAAGGAGACTGTCTTTAAGACATATCAAAGTAGGCTTATAAACTACTATAGTCTGAATGTTTTTGTTCCCCCAAAACTTACATGTTGAAAACCTATTGCCCAAGGTGATGGTATAAGGAGGTGAGGCCTTTGGGAGGTGATTAGGTTATGAGGGAAGAGCTCTCATGAATGGAGTTAGTGTCCTTATAAAAGAGGCCCTAGAGAGCTCTCTAGCCATTTTCCTCTTTTATGAAGACCCAGTGAGAATTCTGCATCCCATAAGAGGTGTCTCACCTGACCATTCCGGCACCCTAATCTTGGACCTTCAGCCTCCAGAACTATGAGAAATAAATTTCTGTCGTTTATAAGCTACCTAGTCTGTGATATTTTGTTACAGCAGCCCAAATGGACTAAGACAATCTAAAAATTACTTCCCCTTTTTATAATAATAGCCAATATTTATTGACTGTTTTCCATGCACCAAGTACTGTACTAAGTACTTCAAGTATAATGTTTAATACTCTCAGGACCCCTCTGAGATCAGTGCTCGTATTGTCTCCAAATTAAAGATACAAAAACTGAGGCTCAGAATTGCTAAAATAGCTTAAGGTCACACATGAAGCAAATGATAGAGGTAAGATATGAGCCCAGATTTATATTTTTTATAACTTAATGTGTTTTAATAGCAAACTTACAGAAGCAGCACAGAAGATGAACAGCATTAAGAACATGTACTTGAATGTAGGACAACTTAGTTAAAATATATAGTAAGTGGATTGAATCTACTGTATGATAAAAATGCTACAAACACCATTTAGTTACCCAGATATTCTGACTCTAAGTCATGCTATTTGAATATTGACACTTAAAAATTGGTAAATGTAGAATTAATATCCCCTTTTTCTATTATATTCAAAATATTTTTTTTCTGTAGATAAGAGACAACTTACATAAACTAAATATAAAGGCAAAGTCTTGAAAATATGTCTCAAGAAAATTATTACAGAACCTGTCAGAAAAGACAGAGAACAGAGAAAGGTGAACAGCATGAAATGCAAAGGTATAAAAGAAATAAGGATGAGAGGCAAGGGGAGGCCACTGAGGATATTATTTGACAAGATCCAGTTTAGAGACTCCTTTCTCTGAAACTTGGAAGAAAAGCAACTAATTTTGGTGCATTGGTACAATGTATTATATTGTAATTTAGTCTTAATGCAACAGTAGAACTTTTAATACTAGAGAGAAAGGACCAGTGATCTTCACTCTTCAATAGACCCGAAAGAAATAGTAATAAGGTTGAGAATGTGATCAAAACAGGATGGGATCATGTAAAGAAAATCATGTCTTAGGACCCAGGCAAGCGATGTGTCAGGGTTGCTGTGTACCAATGAGCTGCTCACTTGAATATAATTTATACTAAAGTAGCTCTTATACTGTAAATCAGCGGTTCTCAGACTTCAGTATGCACAGGAATCACTTGGAGGGCTTGATAAAATACAGCTATCTAGGCCCCACCTTCAGGTTTCTGTTTTTGTAGATCTAGAGTAGGGCCCAAGAATTTGCATTTCTAGCAGTTCTTAAATTACTGTTAATGCTGCTGACCTGGGAAACCACTGCACAAACAGCTAGTTAAGTGCTGCTGCTGCTGAGAATTTAAGACAAAACATGATAGAGAATGAAGTAGGAAATGTTCTCTACCCACCTCATTTATGCAGACTTACCTTCCATGTTTTTAGAATTAGCAACAACTGTCCTTCCTTGAAAGCAGTCATAACTTCCTGCTTGGCAGTCCCCTGGTTTTCATCATAGTTTGCTATGGTATTTTGTTTGGAAGATCAAGATGCCTACCTTACATGAAAGGTTAGTTGTATAATCATATAGCAGGATGGATTTGTTTTAGTTGTGGTAGAAGTTTCACTCCTCCAAAGTTAAGATCAAAATGGATAAGCTTTTTCTAGAATGTTTTACCTGAAAATATGAAGTCAAGGAAATAGAAAGCTAGATGAATCTTAATGGTTCATAAATAGACTTTATTAGGGTAGGAATAATGGCCTCTCTCAGTCCTAGGTTTGCTTTTATATACTCTCTGCAGGAGATCGTTATTGCATCAGTCACTCGAAATTTGTATCTGGAATCTAAACATTTACTCTGAGCTTTAGACTCAATGTATCCAATTGCCTTTTCAACATCTCTGCTTAGCTGACTGTCTCACTTTAGGAACCCTAAGCCTAGACTCATAAACTTAACTTTATTTTTCAACTGACTCTTCTATTCTTGCTATTTTAGTAAACAAAAGCTACAAAAGCTCATATCCCCCTGTGTTTAAATCAGAAACCTAAAAGTCATCCTTTGTACTTCTATCTTTATTTTTTACCTCATCTAATCAATTAGTAGCTCCAATTGATTCTCTTTCCTATAGGTCTTTCATGATTGTGCTAGGCAAGAAAAGCATCCCCTTCCCCCACTGCCACACACACACACACACACACACACACACAAAGATAATCAGGTCCTAATTCCTGGAATCTGTGGGTATGTTACCTTACGTGACAAAACGTTGCAGATGGGAATTAGATTTCTAGCCAGCTGATCTTATATTAGGGAAAATTTCCTTGTGTTAGCCCTGTGAGCCCAATATAATCACAAGTATCCTTAAAAGTAAAAGAGAGAGTTAGAGGACAGTGTGACTACAGAAGAAAGGCACAGGGAGAAACCACTTTGTTAGTTTTGAATATATGGGAAAGAGCCAAAGAATATGGGTAGCCTCTAGAGGCTCGAAAGGGCAAGAAAACTATAATAGCATCATGCTCCTTTCTGCCCCGGGGAGATGTTTTATCTGCTGTCCCCTCTATCTGAAATACTTTCTCTCCACCCTCACTCCTACCTGACCTTCTTTTACCTAGCTAAATCCTTTTGTCTACCAAGTCTCATGTAAACTATTAAATAGGGAAAAATTCTCCAAATTTGCATGAGACTGGGTTGGAGCCCCTCCTCCCATGGAGCACTCTAGTAGGATTCTGTAAACATATCATACCACTTGCTACAATTTGAATTATTTAATATTTGTGTAACAGTTTGTTTAAGACTTATGTTTTCTCCAGTGGACTATAGGCACCAGGGAATCTGAGGCTAGGAAATGTGTCTTCCTTGTTTGTTATTATATCCTAGCAACTTGCACAGTATGTGGAATAGAGTAGGTTCTCAGAATATATCTGATAATGAGCAAATAACTAAATACATGTATATATGTATGTATGGAAGGAATTACAAAAAATGCTGATGGAGACATGCTTATTTTAAGTGGCTATACCATTGGTAGATGGCCTCTTTTGTATTCATAGCTAGGAATATGACAAAAACTTGAAAGGTATATTTTCGATGTAGATTTGTATTAATCCTGACCAGTGGACCAGATTTTTACTGTCCATGAGAGTCATTTGCCATTCAACGACAGTTTTTCTATGCTTTTATTTTTACACATACGCACAGGCACTCATCAAATCAAAATTCCTTTGAAGGCCGAAAAAAGAGATGCAATCACAGATAAAACCACAGTTGCTTAGAAGTGTAACAAAAGACCATTTTCATCAGGACTGCCAAAGAGTGACATAAATATATAGCTCTCTGAGCATAAATATTTTCTGATTTTCTTGGGAGCTACAGAAGTTCTTTTGGCCTTATATCGGCATTTAAATTTACTAGCGAAGAAGACTTCTCCCAAAAATAAACAGTCAAAAACCATGAAGTTGCAAATCACAGAGGATTATCATATCATTGAAGAAAATACCACAGTTCAGATTTATTCTCTTTTCTCATAATCACATATGACACCTACAATTAGGATGTAACAAAGAGAATCTTATATTCCACCTCAGAAGTATGTATGTATGTATGTATGTATGTATGTATGCATGCATGCATGCATGTATGTATGTATTTACCTACCTACCTACCTGATTAGTACAATTTCCCAAAAAAATAATCTGGATTGGAAATCATGGATTGAAAACATATTCTAATTTTCACAGATATTGTCCCATTGGTTCAGACCAGGGCCAAGATAAATATACATAAATGGAATAAGTGAGTAAGCTACTTTAAAAAGAAGGAGAAGAGGATGGGGAAGGAGGAAAGAAGAGAGAAGAAGAAGAAAGAAGATAGAAGAAAGAAGAAGTACTACACACATACAACACGTAACATCCAAACACACCCACATTTGCTCATTGACATTTACATTCTCCTTAAGGAAGATAATTAAAAATAAAGCTTAAAATGCAATACCTCTGAGTCATAGACATTTAAAAGATTGTATGTTTTATCCATTTCAATTCTTCATTCATTCTCAAATTTATTCACATATTTATTTCAATATATTTTTCTAATGGCAACCATATATTAGACACTATGTTAGGTATTGGAGATAGAACTGCAAATATAACAGACCCTGCCCTCATATATCTTATAATGAAACTATAACACAACAGAACTGAATAGAATTTAATATCGAGTAGTACAAAGAGTAGGGGGAAGTATAAAGTAATGAGATAGTAAGAAGCATGGTGAGCAAGGGTCAAGGTATCTAGTGGCAAAAGATGAAGGTGCTTCTAGAAGCATACTGGAGGGAAGGCACACAGAGAGTCACTTGTTTGGGCTTGCTTTTGTTAAGCTTTTTCATTGTTGAAGAGTCATACTACTAGATAATATTTTGAAGTGGAAGTGTATGGAGGAGAGCAGAAGAGAAACCTAGAGAGCCTGGGGAAAAGTTATTGTGTTGGAGAGAGTGGAGCGATAAAGAGATGGTATCATTCACCGGGGATACAATTTTGGTGGAGGAAAATTGGACAACTTAAGGTTTTTATAATTTATTGTTCACTGATTTGATAGTAAGCTTATCTTTCATGTCCCATAAAATTTTCAGGAAAATATATAAAAACAAGGTCTTTGGAGTTAGAATTGTATGCTGTTGATCATTTTTAATGTGATATTGGTATGAGAACTGAGAACATGATGACCTAAGGGGCCACACTCAAATTCAAATTTAATATGTTAAGTAACACTTATTTGATCCTAAGGACAATAGTGAAAGAACTAAGCATGGGAGTCGCCTTATCTTATTTACTGTTTGAGAATTTTACCAAAGCTTCTGTATATAATGAGTTGGAAAGAAGCAGAATATACATAGAAACAGTAAGAGGCTATGCTAATCCCTTCAGAGGCTAAAGATGGTTGTGTAGACTAGAGTGCTAGTGGTGGAGAATGAAAGCAGTATTTGAGTTATATGATGGAGATAAAGACAGCATGGCTTGATACAGATCCAATATGAAGTGTTAGAGGTTAAACAGTTGGATGGATATGGGAGGAAGAATGACTCTGGGATGGGGTGAGGAGGAAGATCAATAGTTAAGTTTTGGACATGTTAAGGTTGAGAGGTCTGTGAGTTATCCAAATGGTTATGTTAGTGAGCAATGAAGACAAAAAGACTAAGCTAGACTCTGGCATGTAGATAGTAGTTGAAGCAAAGCAGGCGAAAGATAATTCTGCCTTGAGACAGAATATGGAAGCAAAGCAGGTGGAAGACAATTCTGCCTTGAGACAGAATATGGATGAAAAGGGAACAAAGCCAAAAGCCTAAAAATGGAAACAGATAAAGAGTGAACAGAAAGATTTGAGGGGAGAACAAAAGACATGTTTTACAACAAAGCCAAAGAAGAGAATATCTCAAGAAACAAACAAACCATAATAATGTGCTCATCAATGGGGATCTAAAAATCTAACATTCACATTCCTGCCTTATTGTCCAGATGGATGAGGTTGGGAGACATATATACAGATAATTTCAACACAACATTTATAACTGTTGGAATGGAAGTCTGTACAGATTATTCTGGTTACCTTAGAAGGAAGATTTAATTTAGCCTGGAAAGGTAGTTAGGCAGAGAGAAGTGATGGGGAGTGTTTCAAGCAGAGGGACTAGTATGTACACCAAAGCAGTAAGTTTAGATTGATGACAGTAAGTCATAACAGATTCATTTCTGAAAAGCCTTGAAACAGAAAGAATGCTAAACATCTGAGGGTGATGAAGAAAGGAAAAGCCAAATCATATATAGTAAATTTGGCCTCCAGTTATTTTCCTAATTGAGCCTCCGTTGACATCAGTAGAAAACTTTACCCATTAGGCTGAGAGCACTTTGAGAGCCAAGATCAGTGCTTACTGAGCATTCTAATAACTGTAACCATGAGTTACTTAACTTCTTAACATGTTTCTGCTTTAAAAATAGCACCACTGCTATCGTCTGAATGTTTGTCTCTCCAAAATTTACGTTTTGGAAACCTAATGCCCAAGGTGATGGTGGAGCCTTTGGAAGGTGATTAGGTCATGAAGTCAGAGCCCTTGTAAAAGGCTAGCTCACCCCTTCTGCCACTGAGGATACAATAAGTCAGCAATCTGCAGCCTAGAAGATAGCCCTCACTAGGACTGAAACATGATGGTACCCTGATCTTGGAATTGTACCCTCCAGAATTGTGAGTAATAAATTTCTGTTATTTATAAGCCACTCAGTCTATGGTATGTTGTTACAGCAGCTCAAATGGACCAAGACACCCACTTAATAGAATTATTGTGAGAATTGAAAATGATAATGGATGTAACACATCTTCTATAGAGCCTGCCTGGTACATATTAAAACTACAAGTGATAGGGGAGGTGTTAATAGTAGGGGCAGTAGGAGTAGTAACTGCTCTTGCCTATGTAACATTTTCTCTGAACTTAGTGTTTTTTAAAAAAAGTTTTGACATTCATAGTTTATCTTTTCTTAGAGAGTTCATGGATTGGTTCATTCTGTACATTCCTAAAATAAATTTGCCAGTAAAGACATTTTAGCAATTTAGATGAATCATGTATACTTTTGAGAATACCATGTGACATTATGCTTAAATTTTGAGTAACTAAGCAATAAAATCCCCAAATGTTTCATGCGCACTTTTTACAGCTGAAACCAAGGGGCTCAGTATTGTTAATGCACTAAAAGATTCTAATACTGAAGTAAGAGGACTATTTTTTTTAAAAAAGGTATTTTTTTAAAAACAACTTACCTGCCTTGATAAACCCAATATTTCTAAATAACCCAATTTTTACTGTCAATATGGAGCAAAACTAGTGTTTCTGATTTATACATTGCAAATCCAAAAGCAACTCATATTTTCTTATTTTAGTATTAATTTCTCTATAGGATTATTATAAATTTTATGTGCTATAAATTATTTAATTGCCTTTATAAAATAAAACAGCACATTTTATTATTTTAATTATATTAAAAATGGACAACAAATGAAAGATATTTGGAAATTCTTCAATAATGTTCTCAAAGATGGCCACATAGGTTAAAAGAAATTATATACGCTGAGGTTTATGTGCAGTCATTGGCAATGAACTTAATAATGAATAGCAACTTACATATGCAGTTAATGGCCATTCAACCCCTGTCACTCCTCATCACAGACTGCCTGCTTTTAGATATTCCCTGCACAAAATGCACTGTCACCAACAGATAGGGAAAGCATTGCCAACATCAGAGGATTAACTGTTCCATTTAGAAGGTCCAGCTGGCTAATGGGATTCACTTTGGTTTTTTGTCAGATTCAGCCTAGCATATTTAATTTTTCTTCCCTTGAAAATATAGCTTTTCATAGACATTCTGCTCACAAAATGCCAATTAAATAGTAATGAAAATTGAAAATTCCAGACTCTCTGTTTATCTCTAGCAACACAGACAACTCAAAGAAAATAAAATCATACTTTTGCATAGGAGTTGTATCTATAAGGGCTTATTGGACCAAGGATGGATAATTTGACCCTAATGCAATTCACCAAGAACCATGTAAAGTTATGAATGTAGTCACAATGTCTCTCCTTCATTCATTCCTTTAGTATATATTTATTAAGCTATTCATTGTTCTCAGCAGCAACAAGCTTGACCCCCTTTACCATGTAATCTGGAAGGGGAGAGATAATTTGGCCCTTTGTTACTGATATTACTTCCATTGGGAGATTACCAGGGCATGTAATCAGCTGCTCGCTGGTAACTGGAGTTAAAAATTGAACAGTATAATTTTGTACCTAATTTCAAAGATAATTCTTTCTCAAATTCAATTTATAATGTCATTTGATTTAGATTATTTTTTAATGATGCCAAAGATGGATTCATAGATGGAAGTACCACCAAAAGTAAAAGTTGGCCCAGAGGTTGAAATGCCAGAAAATAACAAAGGATTGCCAGGATAGAAAGTTTTTAAAATTCTAAATAGAAAACTAAGATAAAAGCCACTAAAGATGCAAATAACAGATATTTTAAAACTTCTTAAGCATATCAACAGAAAAGAAAAAGGAAATGTCTTTTCACAGTTGATAGAGAAGGGCTCATTGCTGCGTCCAGCAATTCAATTACATATGACATGAACTTACTGAGCATGACTTTTCCCTTTAAATTTGGTTTTCATCAAAATAAATGAAATATGAACTTGGAAGGGCAGGCTGTAAACCTTGTATAACCCATTTAGAGAATCTCCTTTTCTTCTATGCTTCCCTTAAAAGTTGGTGTTCCCTGAAAAAATACAGCCTCCACATTTTAATGCCTATTTATCCTTGAGCAAATTAACTTTTCTAAGTCTCAGTTTCACAAATTATGAAGTGAGTGGTAGGGATTTAAATGAGGTAATGAATATAAAGTGCCTATGCCTGTGCCTGGCATCTGGCTAACATCTAATAAATGGTATATTGTAGTTTTATTATTTTATTAAAAGCATATATTTATCAGTCAATTGACTTCACTGGGCTAGAAATTCCTATAAGTCAGGGGCCATCTTTTTTTCACCTTTGTATTCTTAACATGTAACTGATGCCTAGTACAGGCATATCTTGGAGGTATTGTGGGTTCAGTTCCAGACTACTGCAATAAGCCAAATATCACAATAAAGTGACTTGTGAATTTTTTGCTTTCCCAGTGCATATAAAAGCTATGTTTACACTATATTGTAGTCTATTAAGTATTCAATAGTATTATGTCTAAAAAATGTACATGTCTGAATTTAAAAAACTTTATTGCTAAAAAATGCAACCATCATCCGAGCATTCAGCAAGTTGTAATCTTTTTGTTGGTGGAGGGTCTTGCCTCAGTGTCAGTGGCTGCTGATTAATCAGAGTGGTGGTTACTGAAGGTTGAGGTGGCTATGGCATTTCTTAAAATAAGAAAACCATGAAGTTTGCCACATCAAATGACTCTTCCTTTCACAAATGATTTTCTCTGTAGCATGCAATGTATCAATAGTATTTTACCTACAGTAAAACTTCTTTCAAAATTAGAGTCAATCCACTCAAACCTTACTGCCACTTTATCAACTAAGTTTATGTAATATTCTGATCCTTTGTTGTCATTTAAACAGTCTTCACATAATCTTCATCAGAAATAGATTCCATCTCAACAAACACTTTCTTTGCTCATCTGTAAAAAGCAACTCCTCATATGTCAAAGTTTTATCATTAGATTGCAGCAATTCAGTCACACCTTCAGGCTCTACTTCTAATTGTAGTTCTATTGCTGTTTCCACCACATTTGCAGTTACTTCCTCCCCTGAAGTCTTGAACCCCTCAAAGTCATCCATAAAGGTTGAAATAAACTACTTCTAGGTTCCTGTTAATGTCGATATTTTAGCCTCTTCTCATGAATCATGAATATTCTTTATGGCATCTAAAATAGTGAATTCCTTCCAGAAGATTTTCAGTTTACTTTGCCCAGATCCATCAGAGGAATTACTGTCTATATCATTTATAGCCTTACAGAAAGTATTTTTTAAATAGTAAGTCTTGAGAGTCAAAATTACTCTTTGATCCATGGGCTGTAGAATGGAAGTTGTGTTAGTAAGCATGAAAACAACATTAATCTCGTTGTATGTCTCCATCAGAGCTCCTTCAGGTGCATTGTCAATCAACAGTAATGTTTTAAAAGGAATTTTTTTTTTTCTGAGCAGTACTCAACAGTTTATTCAGTAAACCATGTTGTAAACAGATGTGCTGTTATCTAGGCTTTGTTTTTCCATTTTTAGAGCAGAAGCAGAATAGATTTAACATAATTCTTAAGGGCCCTAAGATTTGGGGAATGCTAAGTGACCACTGGCTTCAAGTTAGAGTCACCAGCTACAACAGCCCCTATCAAGAGATTCAGCCTCTCCTCGAAGCCAGGTATTGACTTCTTCTCTCTAGCTATGAAAATCCTAGAGGACATCTTTTTCCAATATAAGGCTGCCTCATTTATAATGAAAATATGTTGCTTAGTGTAACCACCTTCAATAATTAGCTAGATCTTCTGGGTAACTTGCTACAAGTTCTACATCAGTACTTGCCACTTCACCTTGCACTTTTATGCTATAGAGATGTCAGGAAGTGAGCAAATGTTGGAACAGTGGCACCAATAGACTTGTTAAATACAGAATTGCTACAGTCCTTCAATTTGTAAAGAACACAATATCTGTGAAGTGCAGTAGAACAAAACATAAAACGAGGTATGCCTGTACATTGAAGCTGCTTAGACAATGTTTATGCAACAATACCGCACATTCTGATCATCTATCAGCCTGAACTATCCTTACTAACACTTGCTGATTTACAAACCTTGACTTTACCTTTAAGATTCAGCTTGAATGATCATTTCCCAGAAAAGCTTTCCCATGGCCTTGAGTCCATCTACCCAATACAAGCAAAGTGAGTCATCCCTTCTGCTATATTTCAATAGTATATTATTCTATATTATGCCAAAGATGAGGACATTGCAATTATTTTTATTTATGTTTCTTCTTCAACCTACTCACCTCTTTATAGTTATTATTTATACAGTGTCTAGCACTTAGAGAATTCTCAATATATATTGGTTTAATTGATTGTTATTTAATTGATTCATTTTTTGCACATACTGTAAAAATTAATTGCTTTATTTTCCCCTGGGGTACTGAAGACATAAAGAAATGATATGGTTCAAAACATACTATTATTTCTGTATTGGATATATGTTATGTTGGATATGAGATTTTTAAAAAAGAATTATATTTAATTCTCCCAGATAAAACAAATATGCTTCTTACCAAAATGTGATGAGAACCAAGCTTGATCAATTTTCTAATTCACTTTCATTTCTAATCTTTATTTAAAAAATAACATTTATTATACGTGTACTACTTGCCCTGCACAGGCAAATATGGCTCGTTATGTTAAAAAAGGAGTAAAATTACCCATAATATTACCCTTTGTACTGCTTTCTAACATTGGTTACAATTTTACTGGGCTCTTTTCTGATTAATAAATGTGGCTTGCAGTTGCCAGTATTATTTAATAATTTTTTCATCTCTCATTTGAGTTTATGATCTTGTTTCCATTTGGTTTCAATCATAACTGATAGGCTGGTTTTAAATAATGATCCATCATTCCCTTTGTTAAATATATCTTTGCTGTTTTCTGAATTAGGTCTGGCCTCATCTATGCTTTGTAATTTTTTGAATATCTATAAGTGACATTATTTGTGACCATTATCTGGAATTTCAGTACTATGTTTAGGACATATAAAAATGATACTCTCCATCTATAGATGATTCAGTATTGTCTTAACTTTAGAATAGTGTTTTGTTGAATTAGGAAAATAAGTGGTTAAATCATCCATAGCTCAATAAAAATCAGATTAAATTCGGGATTGTCAAAGTAAAGATACAAAATAACAGCATGATAATACTAGCCTTGGGAATTTGAATATGGTATTCAAATGACCTTGAATATGACATTCAAGACATGCCATTTCAATTCTTCTATTCAATATAAATGGAAATAAAATTTCTTCATATATCACTCCTTACAACAGTGGCATTTTCTCATCTTTGTTAAAGACCACATATTCATCTGTATTTGGACATAGAGCCTGCCAAAAGTCTGATTTATGCCAATTCTCTTGCTTTTCTCCTAATTTACTTTAAAAAATAAAATGAACTTTTCCCTACTTCTATCAAGGTTTATATCTTCACTGCTAGAGGAAAAATAACTAAAGTAGATATGCATTCTTCTTTCATTTTTTCTCAATTTCTTTATGATTATCATTAATCAATCTAATAATGTATCAAAAAATAACATGTGAATTAATATTTTTTACTACCAGGACAGTAAGAGGTATGCTTTCAGCTCTTTTAAATCTCCTTCTAGTCAAAGATAAGAGGATGATCACTTGTTTAAACAAGGTACTTCTAAAAACATGTGGGATTTATGACAACACCTTTCAGTTATAAAGGTCATGAAAATAAATAAGTTCCTGATTTCCTAAACTTAAAGAAAAAGAGCAACACGAAAGAAACCAAACAATTCGGAAAAAATAGGAAAATTTTATATATATATTTTACCTTTCTGTTCTTCTTTAGGTTGTATATCAAGAATGGCCTATGGTGATGTGACTTTATGTCTATACCTGCAAGGAAAACTGAAGAAATTACAAGTGAATCAAAATATTTTGATCAAATTAACTCTTTTACTAAAATATATACATTTACTTAAACACGTGTAAATACATATAATGTTTTAACTAAAATATGTTTCAGGCACAATGACATCAAAATATACAGCACATTAAAAGATTTAGAGTAGAGGAACTTTATATTTTACTAAAGATTTATCCTAGTCTTTATTTTGTATAAAGCACCATCTCAACACATATACATACATAAAAGGGAAGTTATATAAAATAAAAATTAAATCATCATTTGAATATTCAGGCTGCTAAACCTGTATGGAAGGCTTGTAATGTGAAATTCCTAGCGTAAACCAATATATTAAGAGAGTTTTAAATTGTGAATTTTATTTCAAACTGGAAGCACATCAAAAACTATTCACTCATTCATTCATTTAAAAAATATATTGAACTCCAACTATGTGCCAGATATTATTCTAAATACTGGTACTCTCATAGAGAAGAAAGCAAGTGATTACATAATAAATAAATTTTAATCTGAAATAGTTGATTAACTCAAAAGATGAGGATTTTTTCTGCTTAATAACTATCAGTTTATCCACTTAATGTTACTTAAATAAAATATTAGTTGTGAGAAAAATTATATGTGTATGTTTGTGTGTGTGTGTATGTATGTACAAATGAAGTTCTCTGGAGTAGAAATCACAAATCTAGAATCTAGTCACTTACTGGGAACTTAGGCAAGTCACCATATCATAAGCTTTGGATCCACTGGTCAATTACAGTGCATTATCAGGTTGATGAGAAAAATACAATCGGGAAACAATTAATTCAACTACACTGTAAAAAGTACTTTAACGAAAATAAGCAAAGAATAATATGGGAATAAAGAGAGCAAAGCAGTACCTGTATTTGTATTAGTCCTTCTCCCAACAGTATGAGAGTTGGAAAGCAAGTCAGAGATTCTAGTTAAAAGAGTATTATAAATATCTATATGAGAAATAATGAGTCCTTAAACATTGACACTGGCAGTGAATTTGAAGAATAAAAGACTGACTTGAGGGATTTGAAGAAGTAGCATTAACAGAACTTGGTTGATAAACCAGATAATGTAAAGTGAGACTGAGGGAAAGAAAGTCATGCAGGCTCAGATTGGATTGGAGTGCCATTTACAAAGATAGATATCGCAAAGAGAATAAAATAAGAGAGAGAAGAAAATGAGGCATCCGATATATGAATTCCTTTGGACTAACCACCTGTAAAAATCCTGTAGGCAATTGGATGTATAGGTCTTGCACTAAAGAAAAAAGTGGTGCTGATGATAAACATTTTTGAGTTATTATTCATTCATTCAGTGCATATTTATGGAGAACCTACTATCAGACATGCACTTTTCTCAGTGCTGGGAACCCAGTAGCAAACAAAGCAAAGTCCCTGCATCAAATAATTTATATTTTATTGGAAGAATTCAGATAAATATTTTTCATTAGTTTGTAATTTGTAAGATTGCGTTAAGTACAATGACAAGAAAATAAAGAAGGTGAATAAGATAAAAGATGCCAGAAATAGTATTAAGAGTTTCTAATTCATATAATGTGATCAGAAAAGAGCTGCTCATTTGAGTAATATCAAAGAGATTAGTGTGACCAATGTTGAGTGAACTCAGAGATGCATGATAGGAGATGTGGTTACATAGATAATGAGAGGCCAGAATAGGTAATCTTACAGTTTGTCAGTATGAGCAAGATTAGAAATCTTTGGAGAGGTTGAAGAGAGAAGCATGATCCGACTTATTTTCTAAAGGATTGTTATGACTACTGTATAAAGAATAAGCAGCTGTAGTGTATATTAGTAGAAGCAGGGAGACAGGATGCTATTATGTAAATTAAGGCAAACAAAAAGAGTGGCTTGGACTGGAGTGTTTGGTAGTAGTGATAATGAGAAATGGTATGATTCTAAACATGTATTGGAGATAAATGATGGGATTTTCTAATTCATTGGAACTGGAGTATGAGAGAAAGAAAGGAGTAGCAGATGACTCTAGGATGTTGACCTGAAAAATTGGAAGAACCAGAAGAATGGAATTGACCCTTACTGAATGGGAAAGTTTATAGAAAAAGTAGAACTTAGAAGCCTGGGGAATTTAAGTGAGAACCCTGTACACATGAGAGTATCTAAAGGCAGCTGGATATATGAGATAGGAACAGTTGGAGTCATCAATACGTAAATTCTAATTAAAGCCATAAGACTAGATTAGTCATCATAGAGCAAGTGTTGGTGAGAAAGAGTTTGTAGGAGTAGAGCACTTCAAAATTTGGAAGTCTTGGAAATAATAAGAGAAGGATACTGATTAGGCACAACCACTTAGGTAGGATTAAAAAAGAAAAAAAAAAAAGATGTGTCAATGATGCTGGTAGATGAAGTAACATGAGAACAGAGACTTAACTATAAAATTTTAGTAATATGTAATTTAATGATAACCTTGATAGGAGTAGTTATGGTAAATATCAGGGGCAAAAGTATGTTTGGAGTAGTTTTAAGAAAGAATGAAAGGAGAATTTTTAGAGAAAGGAGGTAATAGATTTTTTTTTCCCCAAGGAGTTTTGCATAGGAAGGGAAAGAAACTGATGGTTACTCAGAGAAAGGAGAGAATTGCTGGAGCAATGCTGCTGAGTGTGTGATGGCCCACAAATCTAGTACACAATAGTGTCCTCAGCTAGGAGCTATAACATTTTATCCGGAGACAGAGGAGAAATAGGATATGAGCACAAATGTCAGTAATTGTGGTGGTGGGAACTTAATGGAAATTCTCTACTTATTGCTTCTATTCATTCAGTTACATAGCAAGCAAGGTCATCACCTATAAGTGAGGAGAGAGGAGTAGAGGAGGAGGTGTGAGCAGAAAGAAGTTGGTATGAATACTTGTCTAAAAGAACGGGAGAATAAAGACCAGTGATTTCCAGGCAGCATTAGGAGCTCATTTGAGTTAGTGCTAATGAATTTAAGAGAAATATGTCAGAATGGTTTTGTGTTCTTTTCTCCAAGTGTTTTTAACTGCATAGGTGCAGGTATAAAGGAGGTAAGAGGTAGATTTAGTAAAGGTTTGGATTTTACCAAATCCATATGATGAATTTGAAGAGGAGAAAGAGATAGAAGAGAGTACATGGAAAGAAGTGATTGTAATAACTGATTATGGATTTTAAGCCAGGTAAAGAGGTGACAAAGAGCAATGCTATGGTCTGAGTGGTTGTGCTCCCACTCCACAAAGTCATCTATTAAAATCCTAATGCCCAGCATGATGATATTAGGAGTGAGCTTTTGGGAGATGATTAGATATTGAGGGCAGAGCCCTCATGAATGACATTCGTGCCATTATAAAAGAGGCCCAAGAGAGCTCCCTTGGCCCTTCTACCACAAAAAAGTACAATGAGAAGTCTGTGAGCTGGAAAAAGGCCCTCATCCTATCATGCTAGCACCCTGATCGCAGGCTTCTAGTCTCCAAAACTGTGAGAAACAAATTTCTGTCTTTAGTATTTGTTATAGAAGCCTGGATAGACTAAGACAGTGAGGTTAATGCATTGTTGGACCTGGTGAGATTGAAATCTTGTTGGAGTTAGGGTACAGAAACTCTAAACTGGAAGGATGCAGTTGAAGTTTAAGAGGAGGATATTTGTAACTGCGATTATGGAAGGCTTTCAATTATTAGTGATAATTAAGGTATGACCAGGGGAACGAAGTGCTGAGGTGGATTAGAGGACAAGATTATTGGTGGAGAGGAAGGAAGAAACCAAGAGGCCAGAGGAGTAAAATAATTATCCCCATGGGTATTAATATCACAAAGAATTAAGACAGGAGTAGTGTTAGAGAGTGAGATGAGCCAGGAGCTAAAATTTTCAAGAACTTGGAGAAGCAAAGCCTCTGCTCTATAACTCTAAAGGGTCAATGGCGATATAGTCAGTGAAATAAAAGTCAAAGCTGGGTGTTTTATTGAAAGAAATTGAGATATTCTGGAAGGGGCAGTGAGAAGCCAGTAAGTCCCCTACCCCACACCCACTGTCCCTATGATATGCGTTGATATAGGGCAAACAACCTGATCAGAGGGCCGCAAAGGAAGTAATATCAAGAGGGCATAACTGATAGATTTCTATAGAGCAAACTGGTGAAAGAAGAAATTGAGAAAGTTTAAAGATAGAGGAGCATGTGCTAATGATCAGCTGTTCATTTCCATAGGGCACGTGTTAAGGGTTTAGGAATTGAAGAGGAATGAAATTGGGGGTCACAAAGGGCAAGATAAGGGAGCCATGTGGGGATTAGAGTCCAAAGAATAAGGGTGGATCTGGAAGTTTTAGGATTATTATAGTGCCCAAAGGAGCAG
>NW_006432669.1:7393823-7402729 GCF_000325575.1 Pteropus alecto
CTAATCCTGAAGTCCCAAGGCACAAGGCAGTAGTGAGACTGCTTATTTCAAGGGCAAGATGAGGCTGAGTGCCTTTGCAGGAACACACAAAGATCTGAGGCTCCTTCTGGACTTCCTGCTTCATGGCCAGCAGAGAGCATTTCTACTGTGAGCCCAGGAACATTCTTTTGACCCCTGGTTAACAGTGGAACTGCATTTATCATTATCTCAAGGACAGAATAACTAATCTATCTAGTCCTAAATCATTTTGTCCTAATTGTGTACCTGTCATCTCAGAGTAGAACATCTTGAGAACGGCAATATCTGTTAATGTCGTATCCCCAATGTTATCAAAGTGCCTGGCACAGAGTATCCTCTGAATCAATATTTATTATATAAGCAAATAAAATAGCACAAAAATGACAACCTGACAGGGTTATTTAAATGATTAAGTTAAATAGTATATACTGTTATTTATGGTAAACTGAAATTTTTTATATATGTACACTGTAATATTGTGTGAATGGTTCGTCCCTAGCTTTATAGTTTTTCTAGTTGTAGTTGAAAATGCATGTAAAATTGAGGCACATTTCCTTACAACATCTATAAGGAAACATCACCTTTCTTATTATCTGAATGTTGAACATATTTGAAGAGTATTTTGATTGTTGAAGGCCACTGAAGCCTAAAAACTCTAAGTGCCTATCCCTTAGCAGAAGGCAGGGTCTTCCTTCCAGCCAACTTTAGCCATTGAAGAACATGAACTAAAAACAGAAAAATAGAATTCATAGGGCAAAGTCTATTTATGCAAGAAAAAAGAACAGGTCTCGTTTTTCTCTCGGATCGGTCATTAAATGCTTCATTTGTGCAGTCTGCAGTCACTCCTGGACAGAATGACAACATGCAGCAGGACCAGTTACTGGAATAAGACCTCTCTGATTCCAAGAGAATGAGAGGATGATGTCTGCAAACCCCAGAGTTCAAACCATATTCTACACCAGATTGTTGGGAATATGAAACCCATTCTTTTATTGTATTTCCTTCTTACTTTTTAAAATTAAAACAAAAAATATACATATTTGAAGCTATTTCTGCTGGGGCAAAAAGAATTAAAGGAAATTGTATTTGTTCATGCATTAGTCAGAGCTTTCAAGAGAAAAAAAAAACAATGAAGCTAGAACAGTGCTAGCAAGAGACATCAATAGGGCAATATCAGGTGGTATGATTCTAGATTTTTTTCCCCCTCATTAAGGCATGTTCTCAACTTGCAAATAGTCCAAAGGCTTTTATTATCAAGCTGATTCTCATTTTTGTGCTTATCTTGCATATTTTTTTTTATTTTATCTTCCTAAGAAAGGTGGCATTTCTTTACATCATTGTCTTTACTAATTCTCTATAAATGATTTCTATTAAAGTTTTTTTTTTTAAAAAGTAAGTATAAATGGCCAATTCAAGTTTAATCATAAATGATTATAGAATTTTATTAAATACTATTTTAGCATCTGCTTAGATCAATGTTATAAACCCATTCCTCAGAATATTACTATGTGGTCTGAGAAATCAAATGAATTTTGTGGTTAAACAAATTTAAAAATATTGGATTAAACAGTTAAATAGATTTCTTATATCAGAACTTCTTGGAGCATTTAATACTTGTATTTGCTCTATGACTCTCAAAAGGACGATGTAGCATGAATTCCTAGTATTTATTTAATCTCAGTAACTCCTTTCTTGGAATACCTGTTAACAATCCAAAGGCTTTTATTATCAAGCTGATTCCTCATTTTTGTGCTTATCTTGCATATTTTTTTTATTTTATCTTCCTAAGAAAGGTGGCATTTCTTTACATCATTGTCTTTACTAATTCTCTATAAATGATTTCTATTAAAGTTTTTTTTTTTAAAAAGTAAGTATAAATGGCCAATTCAAGTTTAATCATAAATGATTATAGAATTTTATTAAATACTATTTTAGCATCTGCTTAGATCAATGTTATAAACCCATTCCTCAGAATATTACTATGTGGTCTGAGAAATCAAATGAATTTTGTGGTTAAACAAATTTAAAAATATTGGATTAAACAGTTAAATAGATTTCTTATATCAGAACTTCTTGGAGCATTTAATACTTGTATTTGCTCTATGACTCTCAAAAGGACGATGTAGCATGAATTCCTAGTATTTATTTAATCTCAGTAACTCCTTTCTTGGAATACCTGTTAACAATCTAGGTGTTATCTATAAAATACAACTAGAAAATGCTAATGTAGGTGATTGTATAATATTATTATCTTTTAGCCTTTTGAAGTGAGAAATAATTAAGATTCTTATATTTTATAGTAAAGCCCTCTACTGGTTATGATGTTTAAATACTTGATTTTTCTGCAGAACTCAATTTGCTAATGTCTGTCTGTCTGTTTGTCTGTCTAAGTGAAATTGGTCTGTATCTTCTTTCATGATGTCTTTGTCAAGTTTAAGTGTCAGGGTTATGCTTTCAACTTCACATAATGAATTGGAGACCTTGCCATTGAAGACATCATTTTTAAATTGTTTTGGTAAAAATATTCAGGCATTTTATTGACTCAACCAGTATCTGTGTGATCATGGGCAAGTAACAATTTCCTGATGGATCATTGTTGATAAATATAAAAATGAGGATAATAGTACCTACATCATAGAGATTTTATGAAGAATAAATGAAATTATGCCTGTAAATAATCTAGCAAATAATCTAGCATTTAATACCAAATAAACAGTAGCTATTGTCATTGTTACCATTCAGGAGGAAGCTATTTTTGTCACCCATCACCAATCATATATGTCATATAGAAGAAAGTTATGGTTTGGGGCATGGACTGGGATGGCATTTTCAGACCTCTGGCCCATTTGCTCATTGACTATTAATCTTGGCTCAGTGAATGCTGTTGGGTTTAAGCTTCTGTAGAGTAATTCTTATCCTGGGAGGTGTTTGTGTGACGCATAGGCAGCATGTGTGAACACACGGTTTGTATTTAGATGGAAAGTGTGACTTGATAGGAGGCTCTAGGGAATCATCATGGCCTAATAGGTTTCCTTAATGACCAGTCAATTAAGAACTTGTATTTGCTAAGTGCTTTGCCGTCATTGTTTTTCCTTCAATTCTCTGAGCCATTGCTATCATCTTACTGATGAAACAGATACAGGAAGGCTTATTGACTTGCCTTTGGCTACATAGTCTGAAATTCCAGGCACTCTTGGGATTTGAGTCTCAAGAATCTTGCCATTATAAGCAAACAGGGTTAGGTTCTTTTAATAGACATACTCAAGAGATAAGGAAACCTCATGTAGACAGATCGTGAGAGGGCTGTGAGAGGGCTTAAGGGCTTTTGGTCTGTAGCCCACGAAGGGATTTTTGGTTCCTTGTGAAAGAAATAACTAACAATAATGTTTAAAGGTTTTATATTTGGGGCTTGGTTAAGACTAACTGTATTATAGTGTTTCTCATATAAATACCTTTTATTAAATGCTGAAAGAAAATAGCCCAGAATGTATAGTGATTATATCTGGATGAGAAATTATACAAGATATTTCTTCTACATACATTTTAATTTCCACATATAATGAATATTTATTACTTCTAAATATTTTAAGCATGAATATATACACACAAAAACATTTAAAAATATTCGTGTTTCTTCTCTTATTTTTATTTTAAGGAGGGCTGAAACTATAATTATAGAAACAATCTGCTAGCTTCTTTTAGGAAATATTCTCTCATTATTTGAACTTTTTTTCTTTATTCTTAGATCTCAGCTTTTAGTGACAAAATAAGATGTCAGTCTGTAACAAATTTTGCAGTTCACAATAAACATGTCACAAAATGTATAATTACTATCTTCAGTAAGTAGATCATTTCAATGTTGAAAATATTGTGATATAGTTAAAAAGACCCTCTGGCCATTTTACATGCAAGATAAATTTATTTTTTTTCCAAATATATTTTTACCTTTAGGCTAATATAAAGCAATATAAGCAATTAGGCAAATTGAGTTTTAAATGTTATGACAACATATAAAAATATATTAATATTTGTTAGTGTAGCTCTCTACAAGATGCTACACTAAAGGATGTACAAAATAACATATAAGATATAATCTCCATACTAACTGTTAGGAACTGGGCCACAAAGCAGGAGGTGAGCAGCCGACAAGCGAGCAACTTCATCTGTATTTGCAGCTGCTCCCCGGTGCTAGCTCACTACCTCAGCTCCACCTCAGATTATCAGGCAGTGGATTCTCATAAAAGCACTGGTCCCTGGTGCCAAAAGGTTGGGGACTGCTGGTCTATAATATAGACCTTCTCATCTTTTGTTAGGATATTTCAGTAACCTCTGAAATGATCTCTCTGGAAGAATACTACTATAATTAAAAGGTAATTGTGGTTATCTTTAAAGTCTCCTCATTCCTCCCTCCCTCATAATAAAGTCCAAGCTCTTTAGCATGACAAAGAAGATTGTCTGTGATCTGGCCCTTCTTTTCATCTTCATCTTTTGCCAGCCCATCTCACATTAACTCTGGAGAAAGGCAGAACCTTTGGAGTTTCCTTATATTCCAGGCAATTCCACATCTCCATGCATCTGGCTTATACTGTTTCCTCTGCCTTTAATGTCATTCACACTCATGAGAGAAAGAAGTTAGCACTGGTCTTTTTCTCTACCCTCTTCAGGAGTTGTGCCTTATCTGGTTGTTGAGACTGAGAGCCAGACATGTACTGGGTTAACATGTTAAAGGTCATTGTTCATATGTTACTTCTCATGTCTCATGGTAACTTGCCTTAGTTCTGCACCCTTAGTTTAGTTAGTTTGTGATCTATGTTCTAGCTCTTTTAAGTTAAGCCTGAATCAGCTGGATCTGCAACTCAGCCGATAACTGGGTGCGTTCTGCTTGGAAGCCCAGCTTTGTACTTACATGCTATCATAGTCTCTAGTCCAGCTCTGCTAGGGAGCATTATATCTGAAACATGTGTGGGAAATAGAGGCCAGGCTTTCCTATAGTAGCTTATAGAGAGCATTCTGAGTGTTCTTGCTATAGTAGTTTTGTCACTTATGTTATAGTATAAGTTAATTAATTAGTTAATTAATTTGATTGATTGGTGATGATTTTTATTTAGTAATAAATCTTCCAGCAGCAATAGCTAAAAAAAAGAAAACCCAAAGTGAATGTTTAATGAAAATTAAGTATTGAATTTCTGTTTCTTAAGAAAATTAATGATGAACATGTAACTTGTACAAAATATTTGTTGATATTTACCAAGAGAGCTGCTGAGCACCCAAACACCAGGAGACAAAAATGTGCTGAAGAAACATCAGTGTCACTTCAAAAGTTAATAGATTTTAGGAAGAACATGTCCAAAGATGACAGTTAAATATGTGAAGCTACTGAGTGTACATTTGCATATTATTCCATGAAACATCACTTTTCATTCAGAGGAATGTCTATTTTTCTAAATTAATTTTACTCATTTTCTATTCTAAGTTTTCTTATGCAAGTACAAAGAGTTCAGCAATAGCTGTTAGTGTGTTGTCTCCATTAGCAGAAGAATTTTGCAAAGTTAAATGATTCCAGTTTGATAGCAAGGTGATCAAAATTTCATATCAATTAAATTTATTTGAAAAATGAATCAATACCTTTCATCCAGATTATGGAATCACAGTATGGCTCTTGGTGAGTCATTCTGTTGGAGATGAAATATTTGATACCATTGTGAATGCTATGGTGAATTCAATTTAAAATTTCAAAATTTAAGGTAAAGTTTGTTGCTTTTGAACTTTTGATAAAATACATATTTTGGTGGAGTACAATGCCATAATATCAGTGATAGTCTTTATAAATTAAGAATTCTAAGGAGTAGAATTTTTTGAAATTTTATGTAGTATACATGTAATTTAGACTTTAATCCACACAAACTGTGATAGTCTACAAATATAAACAGAAGAAAGTACTTAGACTAGAGAAAAAAAAAACTATGAAAATATTTAGTCTTCAATATTTAAACATTTTAATACCATCCCACAATAGAATTGAGGACCTCTTCCACTTAGCAGAATGTATTTTGAGCATAGCAGGTAAATTATCATCCACAGAGAGAGTATTTTCTCAGTAAAATATATTGTGGCCCATAGAAAAAGGTCAATTTAAGATGTCAAGAATTGAAAAAAATACACTTTAGAAAAATACAAGTGACAAAGCATTAGACACATATGTAACCAAGAAATTGAGTAAAATATATAAATATGTACTCAGAATTATTACTCTGCTTATGTTATTTTTTAATTTCCATAAAATAAATACTAAGAATTTTTTAGGTTTTGCCTTAATATATATGCTTTGTTTGATTTTTCAAAGAATTTTATTATTAAAAATGACTTTCAAAAAGAACTATTTTATGGGTCCACCAATATAAAAAATTGCCAGTCAATCTATAAGTATTCCAAAAATTCTGTAATTTTATTTATTTTTTGTGCCTTTCTTCTCTCTCAAAACTTCCTAATTTGGATTATAAACTATATCATCAGTCTCCATACACATGGAATACTCAGAAAATCAGGAGAATGTGATGAACACAACAAGCAGAGAAACAGTGAACAAAACAGAACTTAATTTTTTGGCTACACTTGGCTAAGACCTTTCACATATCCCTCGTAAGAAAAAAAAAACAAAAAACGGACATAAACAGAATTGTGTTGTTATGCACTAAATGTTTGTGTTCTCCCCAAAATTCATACATGAAGCCCTAACATGCCATGTGATGATATTTGGATCCTTTGGGAGATAATCAGTTTCAGATGGGGTCAAGAGAATGGGTCCCTATGATGGGATTGGTATTCCTATAAAAAGAGAATGAAAAACCAGAGTTCGCTTTCTCTTTGCCATGTGAAGACACAGTGAGAAGACAGCCATTTGCAGGCTGGGCACCTTTATCTTGGATTTCCCAGCCTCCAGAACTGTGAGAAATAAATGTCTATTGTTTAAGGCACCTAGACTATGGTAACTTGTTATAACAGTCTGAACTAAGACATGCTTTTTATAGTGAATATAGTAGCTATTGTATATTTTTATACTTGTATATATAAATGTACATCATTTTAATTCAGCAGTATAAGTAGAGTTTATGATAAGTGTATTGTAGTTACTGTGTTCTTGGCATTGTCTTAGGCATTGGGAAACAATGAGTGAGAGACAAAAATCCTCATCCTCACTGAGTATGCATTCTAGTCTGTGTATGATTGGTTGAGGGAAGCAGACAATCACCAAAACAAAATTAAATATAAAGCATATAGCATTATAGTAAATGCTAATCAAATTAAATAGGGATAGGATAGAGAAGCTTGAATAGAGGGGATACATTGGCCAAGGAAGTATTACTGAGAAGATTCTGATGAGGCCAGAAACAAGAAGACCAAGTAGGACACTATTGTAGTAATCCAGAGATTATAGAGATTTGGGCCAGGATGTTAACATCAGAGGTAAAAAAGAAGTAATCAAATTCCAGATTTATTTTAAATGTAGAGCCAGCTGGTAGGATTTCTTCATGGATTTTATGTGAGATAAAAAGGAAGAATGGAATTTACGTTCACTTTAGCTGAGAAAGTAGAATTTGACAGAAATAAGCAAGACAGCAGGAGGAACAGACTTTGGAATGAATCAAGAGCTCATTTTGTCCATATTAAATTTGAGTTGTCCATTAGACATCTGAGTGTAGAGGTCTGGTAGACAGATGGACATATGACACTAGACTTCAGAGAAGTCCAATCTTGATATATAAATTTGAGATTTATCTGCAAATAGATTATCTTTATAGCAACAGTGCTAGATGAAACCGTGCAAGGAGAACGTAGATAAAAAAGAGATCTCCAAGAACTAAATTCTAGGGAATTCCAATTTTTAGAGGTCAGGGAGATGAGGAGAAACTAATAAAGGGGACTGAGAATAGGCCGCCAAAGAGGTAAGAAGAAAATTGAGAATATGTAATGACCTGGAAGCAAAGTGAAGGAAGTATGTCAAAGGGAAGGGAGTAAATCACTGTGCCCAATGATGACACAGTAAGATGAGGAAGAATTACACATTGGATTTGGTAACATGGAAATAATTAGTGACCTTGCCAGTAGCAGTTTTAGTGCCATAGTTGGGGGAAAGATGCATTTTAATGAGCTTAAGAGGAGAGGAAAGAAATAGGAGATGGAAACTACAGAACATTAATTTGAGGAGTTTTGCTACCCAGAGAGGCAGAAAAATTGGGCAGTTGCAAACAGAATAAGTGGAATCAAGAGGTTTTTTTTTTTTTAATTTAAAACAAATTGGCTAAATTACAGTGTTTACAGACTAATGAGAAAGAACCAGTAGAGAGGAGAAAACATAATGATGTCCTTGAATAGGTGAGAGAGGTAAAGTGAAGGGAATCAGATCTAGTCTCTTGACTAAGAGTAAGGACAGTGCAGACATAGTAACAGTAATATGAATCTCAGTATCCACAAGGAAGTGAGTAATAGAAATAAGCAAGTTCATTAGGTTAGAGTAAGGCTATGGAATGACAATTTTGAATTTTGAAGAGAAAAGTTTTGAAATAATCATTTAGAAAATTAGGAACCAGATAGCTTTAAAGGTTTACTTAAGATGGGGCATTATGGATTTAAGATGACAGCAGTTGGCAAGTTTGTGTGTTTTAATCCAGTCATGTTTAATTTGGTGAGTAAAAGGAAGAATTGGTGATTAATTGGATTTAACTAGAAATGGAATTTGTGTATGAGGTATAATAAAATGAGAGAGACAAGAGTGTGTTTATTAAAAAGTGATTATGATGATTGAATATAAATTTTACCTTGGGAGAAGAGGAGTGTGAGGAAATAAGGGTGGCAGGGATAGTGAAAAGGTGGTAGGGTTAACGTATTGT
>NW_006432669.1:7402820-7432623 GCF_000325575.1 Pteropus alecto
GAGATCTGGGGCCCAGTAGTCCCTGAGTTGATCATTACAGTGACGATTTTTGAGCCCATAATGCAAGCCATCTAACGAACACACCCTTTTAAGAATGCTGCTTAAACTAGATTTATTCCTGACTGAGCAAGTTGTCTGGTGTAAATATTTGTACAATTCTAAATGGCTTCCCTACATTAATTTAAGCAGATGTTACTATCTTAGTTTTTTCACTTTTATTCTTATATCAGGTCCTTAAATCTGTTCCAGCTATGCCTGTTTCCAAGATTTTATTAAATAGTCTTGAGCAATTTAGATAGAAATGTTTTTTCCTTAAATCAAAGCTACATGAGTTTTTTTCCCCCCAGAAAAGATTGACTGCTGCTTATACTTTTTGTATACCTAAAGTATTTGAAATATCTTCAGCCACATTATAATAGGGTTTTGTTGTCTCTTAGCATCCTGGGTGTAATATGTCTTTATTCCTATATGAAAAGCTCAGCAGGTAGTTAAAGCTAGTCCTCTATCCTCATCTCTGTTTAATATCTTTCCATCAGAATTCTCTCCTGATCCTGTCTGCTACTTTTTTGTGGAACTCTTAACCCTTCACGATATGATTTTAACAATATATCCTTTAGCCACAACTTTAGCCACAACTTTAGCCACAATCTTTAGCCACAATCTTTAGCCTTGATGCTCTAAGTGAAATCACCAATCAGGCTTTCACTGCCCTTTGCCCTTGCTATGACTTGGCTGTCTGCCAGAATTGTTGTGACTTCTATAGCTACTCATTTGTCTCCTCCTGCTTAGTCTCCTCCTTCTCCTTAACCCCAAAACTTTCTTTGCAGTGGTCGCTGGTTTTTTAGGCTTCACCTCATGCAGCAAACTCATTGAATTCTGTGAAGTTAATAAGATAGCATTATTAGAAGCATAGATAGAGATTCCTTAAAGTGATCTGTTTAAAGCGTTAATGCTATTTACTGGCAGAGTCAGACCTGGAATTCAGTTCTGATTCTGTGTTTCAAGAATTTTCTTATTCATTCACTGCCAAAACAAAACAAAACGAAACGAAAAGCAAAAACTCACACACACAAAAACAACAAACCTTCTGAATATAAACACTTATCCATGGAAACAGAAGTGAACCACATGAAGAAGAGTAGTCTAATTAGACTGATGGAGCACTAATGCCTAGTGTGTGACAGATATACCTGTTGATTGAAAAGAATTGATTCATCATTCCATGTAATTTTCCCTCAATGAAATGGCATTCTGTAGTCCCTTCTACTAAATGCATCAGAGTATCTTCAATACTTAAAATAGCTGTGAGAAGTTTTTGCACTGTTTTCAGTTAGTGTTCACTAAGTATTATCATTATTAATGAATAACCATTTTTAAATTACTGTGCATGAGTAGCATCATCTAAAATACAAAACCCTTCAAAGTGGGTTAGAACATTACTGTTTTACAGATGAGGAAACTAAGGCTCATAAGTTATTTGCCAAAGGTCTGACAGAAACTAAAGATTTATCACATCTTTATTACAAGATAGCTATCATGAAGAAGACATCATGGACTGTTTTTAAACATAAAGTATTAATTTTTAATGGCATAACCACAAAAAATATTCTCATAAAAATAAACTCAAAAAGAAGTAAAAAATGTAATTTTCTATTCCACCTGATTTATGAGAAACAATAAGGGGCCAGAGCAACTAAGCAAAGATTCTAAAATTAGAATCTAACCTGAGTTTCAAATTGGATTCTAATAAGCAAAATTCTTTTCATGATTTTGTAATGTTGCCACTTTTTTTTTTGTCACAGGATTACAACATTAACGTTATTAGTAGATCTACACAATTGCTTAAAAATCACTCATTTCTTCAGAATTGCAGACTAAATTAAATAAAACTTAGGAGTTCCTCAGTAATAATGTTATTTTTCTAGATTGTAAGTACTTTAAAATTACTCATTTTAAACAAAAGATGATATAACATCTTTGATAATGTATTCATTTTAAATTTTCAAAATTCTATTTAATGAAATATAAGGAAATACGCTGTATTATCGCACCCAAAATTGGTCAAAATGTATGATAAGTAGTAAACAGATTTAGTTGGTTTGATCCACTTTTATTCATTATCTAAAAGAAATGATAAAGATTTCCAAACTATAAAAGCAAAGTAACTTTACTAATTATCAATCAAATGGCATTGAATACTAACCTTTCTTCCTTGAACAATAAGTATATCAATTTTCCACCTGAAAATGGGCACACAATTTTGGTGAGTGTAAAAAGTCTTTGCTGAGGAAAACCTATGTCAAAGTATTTTATGTGGTATCAGTGGTCACTGTGTTTTCTAGTGCCAAAATACGGAAATATTTTAAAGAATCTAATTAATAATTTGATAACAACATGTAAATTAGTTTATACTAAATTTTAGTCAAATGTGGAAAACAGTAGCAAGCAGTAAGATATTCTAGTGCATGTAGATTTCAAATCTATGAGGTACATGTTTACTTGAAATCTTTATGTGCCACTGAATTAAGCACTACCTAGTTATTTTAAACAACAATTTTACTATATTTGTTAAATGTTACTACATGTTTTTAATATGCATATTAGCTGAAGCAGGATTTTCATTAAAAATAAAGTCCTCATAATGAAGACTAGTACATAATAGCTTAAAAAATGAGGAAAAAACAAAACTCATAATTCGTGGATTAAATAATTGCATACACTGAGAATCAAAAGAATACATAGATAAATTACTGGAAATAAAAGTTTAGAATTGTAGTTGTATTTATTAATAAAAGCAAATAGTTGCAAAATAAAATTATTTTAAAGGAATACTATTTAATATAGAATTTAAAAAGCCGTGCTCAGGGATAAATCTAATTAAAATGGGTAAGAATTTTAATGGAAAATAATTTTTAAAACATTTTTAGGAGGGAGAGTTTTGGTCAAGATGGCAGAATAGGAAAATGCTTTGTTCACCTCCTCTCATGACCTCATCAAAATTACAACTAAATTATAGAACAATCAACCTGGAGAACCATCTGAAGACTAGCTGAACAAAAGTCCTAAGGATATAAAGAAGAGGTCATGTCGAGACTGGTAGGGACAGAGATGTGGAACTGGCTGGACCCACACCCACATCTTGCAATTGAAAATCCGGAGGGTTATCTCAGGTGCAGAGGTCCCCCTGAGGAGCAAAGGCTCCCAGCCCTACACCAGGCACCTTAGTCCAGAGCACCAGTGCTGGGAAAAGGAACCCCTACAACATCTGGTTGTAAAAATCGGGAGGGATTCCAACCGTCTGGGTGAGATGGAAGATTGCTGGAAACCCAAGCATCCTCTTAAAGGGCTTGCACACAGACTCACTTGCTTGCAGGCATTCACCTTGGGTTTTGGCAAAAGGACAGCAGCTCTGGAGGCATCAGAGACATCCAGGGAGAAACTGAGTTCTGTGGCTTCAGGGAGAAGACTCGAAGGACAGCCACCATTGTCCCTGTGTTGAGCTTCCTCTCACATGGCCAAATTAGAATCTGCATTAGCCTAATGAACTCCACTCATTCCACTGTGTTGAGTCCCTGAGACCCTGCCCCACCCAGCTCACACACCATCAGAGGCTCTTTCGGCAGCAGGCCTTGGTCTGACCTGCATTCTTTTTTAAAAAACTCTCAAAGGTCCACAGGCCCCAGGCAAGCAATGTCTGACCTCAGTATGCCTGAGCCTTCTGCTGAGTGGCCCCAGGCTCAGCAATGGCACTAAATCTGAATCTGCATTGCCCTGATGAACACTGAGACCTCTGCTCATCCAACTCGTATATCACCTGAGGCTCTTTCAACAGTTGAGTCTTGTAGGCAGCCAGCAGGCAGTGGCAGGCCTCAGAATGCCTGTGTGTTTTTCTAAGCTGCCACAAGCACAGTACTGATGGCAGCTGGCCTCGATTTGCAGTGTGTCCTCCCCCACACACCTCCAGGTTCAGCATAGGAAGCTACCAAGAGTGGATCGTTTTGTAGCTCTTGCCAAGTAGCCCTAGACTGGTCACAGCCAGAGTCTGACTTTTTCCTGTACTAGAGCTCCTCCCAGAACCAAAACACTTGGTGGCCAGCCTCAGACTATCATAGAGCATCACCTATTTAGCCCCATAAGCAGCACATCCAAAGGGTGGTCTTGGAAGGCACCAGAGCCTGGTGAGGCAAATCCCGCTCTGTTGAGTCAGCCCTGCTCAGGAGCTCATATGCTGTGGTCAGGGACAATCCTCACAGCCAGTTAGCCTGAGAGTCAACCCTACCCAATGATGTGCCAACAACAATCAAAGCTCAATTACAACAGGAGGGTACACACAACCCACACAAGGGAAACTCCTAGAACACCTGGCTCAAGTTATCAAGGAGACTGTGCCACTGAGCCCCACAGGGCACCTACTACATAAAGCCATTCAATTAAGACTGGGAGACATAGCAGATTTACCTAATACATTAAAACAAACACAGAGAGGCAGCCAAAATGAGGAGGCAAAGACACATGTCCCAAATGAAAAGAATAAGAGAAAATTCCAGTAAAGGAATTAAATGAAATGGAGGTGAACAGCCTCCCACATAAAGAGTTCAAAACACTGATTATAAGGTTGTTTAAGAAACTTAGTGAGAACTTTAACAAAGTGAAAGTAAGCATAAGAAAAAAGACATAGAAACCATAAAAAAGAATCAGAGCTGAAGAATACAACTGAAGGGAGGAATACACTCGAAGGAATCAACAGCAAATTAGATGAAGCAGAGGATTGAATTAGCAGTTTAGAAAGGAAAGTAGCAAAAAATAATCAGAATAGCAGAAAGAAAAAATGAATGAAAAATGTGAAGATAGTTTAAGCGGCCTCTGGGATAATATCAAGCATAACAGTATTCATATCTTAGGAGTACCAGGAGAAAAAAGAGAGCAAGGGATTGAGAACCTATTTGAAGAAATAATGACTGAAAATTTCTCTAACTCGGTGAAGGAAATAGATATACACATCTAGGAAGAACAGAGAGTCCCAAACAAGATGAACCCAAAGAGGCCCACACCAAGACATCATAATTAAAATGGCAAAGGTTAAAGACAAATAGAAAATTTTAAAAGCAGTAAAGGAAAAGCAGTTGGTTACCTACAAGGAAGCTCCCATAAGACTGTTAGCTGATTTCCCAACAGAAACTTTTTAGGCCAGAAGGGATTAGCACAAAATGTTCAAAGGATGAAAAGCAAGGATCTATAACCAGGACTTCTCTACCCAGGAAGGTTATTATTTAAAATTGAAGGGGCATAAAGACAAGAAAAAGATAAAGGAGTTCATCATCATCAAACAAGTATTATAGGAAATGTTAAAGGGATTTCTTTATGAAGAGGGGGAGAACATAAATATGAATAATAAAACACCCCTAACTATGTACCTATTAGTAATCACTTTAAATGTAAATGAATTAAGTTCTCCAATCAAAAGACACACACAGATTGAAAGTGAAGGAATGGAAAATGATATTCTATGCAGTTAGAAATGAAAACAAAAACTGGGTTAGCAATACTTATATCAGACAATACTATATAAGCAATACTTATATAAATTTTAAAACAAAGGAAACAAAGGAAGACATTACATAATGATAAAGGAATCAGTTCTACAAGAGGATATAACCCACGTAAACATTTACACACCCAACATAGGAGCACTGAGTTATATAAAACAAATATTGATGGACATAAAAGGAGAGATCAACAATAACACAGTCATACACTATTGACATCAATGGATAGATTTCCAGACAGAAAATCATTGAGGAAACAGAGGCCTTAAATGACACACTAAACCAGATGGATTTAGTTGATATTTTTAGGACACTTTACCTCAAAGCAGCAGAATGTTCAAGCACACATGGAACATTTTCCAAGATAGACTTTGTGGGGCCACAAAACAAGTCTCATTAAATTTAAGAAGATTGAAATCATATTAAGCATCTTCTCTAACCACAAAGGTATGAAACTAGAAATCAATTACAAGAAAAAAACTGAAAAACACATGAACACATAGAGGCTAAATAACATGCTACTAAACAATGAATAGGTTAACAATGAGATCAAGAAAGAAACCAAAAGGTACCTTGAGACAAATGAAAACACAATGACCTAAAATCTGTGAGACAGTGAAAACAGTCCCAAGAGGAAAATTCATAGCAATACAGGGCTATCCCAAGAAACTTGAAAAATCTACAACAATCCAACCTTACATCTAATGGAACTAGAAAAAGAACAACAAAATCCAGAGAACAAGGAAGAAAATAATAACGATCAGAGTGAAATGAAATAGAGTCTAAAAAAACAATACAAAAGATCACTGAAACCAAGAGCTGGTTCTTTGAAAAGATAAACAAAACTGATAAAGTGTTAATCAGACTCATCGAGAAAAAAGAATAAGAAGACCCAAATACAATCAGAAATGAAAAAGAAGTGACAACTGATACCACAAAAATACAAAGGAGTATATGAAAATACTATAAACAATTATATGCCAACAAATTGGATAATCTAGATAAAATTTCTCAAAACACACAATATTCTACAAGTGAATCAAGAAGAAAGAAAATCCGAACAGACCAATCACTACTAACAAAATTAAATAAGTAATCAAAACACTCCCAACAAACAAAAGTACTGGACCACATGGCTTCCCAGGTGAATTTTACCAAACATGTGAAGAATTAACACATATTGTTCTCAAACTATTCCAAAAATTCCAAGAGGAGAGAAGGCTCCCAAGCAGATTTTATGAGGCCATCATTACCCTGATTCCAAAACATTCCAAAGACATTACAAAAGAAAATTATAAGCCAAATATCCCTGATGAACATAGACGCAGAAATCCTCAACAAAATATTAGCTAACAATTTAGGAATACTTTGAAAATGTCATATGCCATGATCAAATGAGATTTATTCCTGCGTTGGTTGGTTCAGTATCTGCAAATCAATTAATGTGATAGACCACAGAAACAAAATGAAGAATCAAAATCATATGATCATATCAGTAGATGGGAAAAAAGCATTTAACAAAACCCAGCATCCATTTATGATAGAAACTCTCAGCGGAGTGGGAATAGAAGGAACATATCTGAACATAATAAAGACTATGTATGACAAATCACAGATAACATTATACTTGATGGGGGTATCTAAAAACATTTTTTCTAAGATCAGGAACAAGATAAGAATGTCTACTTTCACAACTTTTATTCAACATTGTATTGGAAGTCCTAGCCACAGTAGTCAGACAAGAAAAAGAAATAAAAAGCATGCAAATTGGAAAAGTAGAAGGGAAACTTTCATTATTTGCAGATGATATGATATATAGATAAGAGTTCACCAAAAACTATTAGAATTGATAAATGAATACAATAAAGTGCAGGATAAAAAAATAATATTGAGAAATTGGTTGCATATATACCAGTAGCAAACTATCAGAAAGAGAAATTAAGAAAGCAATCCTATTTATAATTACATAAAAAAAATACCTAGGAATATATTTAACCAAGGAAATAAAAGACCTATACTCTGAAAATATAGAACATTGAAGAAATTGAAGAAAATACAAATAAATGAAAATAAATACCATGCTCCTGTATAGGAAGAATTAACGTTGTTAAAATGTCCATACTAACCCAAAGCAGAGTCAGTGCAATCCCTATCAAAATACCAATTGGCATTTTTCACAAAATTAGAATAAATAATTCTAAAATGTACATGAAACCAAAATAGAGATCCCAGAAATAAATCCACACCTATATGGTCAATTAATCTATGATAAAAGAGGCAAGAATATGCTATGGGGATAAAGACAGTCTCTTCAATAAATGGTGTTGGGAAAGGTGAACAGATATATACAAAAAATGAAACTAGACCACCTTCTTACACCATATACAAGAATAAACTCAAAATGGATTAAAGACTTACATGTAAGAAACAAAACCATAAAACTCCTAGAAGAAAACATAGGCAGTAGACTCTCTGACATTGCTCTTCGTAATATTTTGTTCTGATATATCTCCCCAGGCAAGGGAAACAAAAATAAATGGGATAATATCAAACTAAAAATTTTTGCACAGCAAAGGAAATCACCAATAAAATGAAAGACTACTGAATGGGAAAAGATAATCACCAATAATACATTTGATAAGAGGTTAAGATCCAAATTTATAGAGAACTCATACAACTTAACACCAAAAAGAACAAACAATTCAATTAAAAATTTTATTGCAGAAGACCTGAATATACATTTCTCCAAAAAAAAACATATAGATGGCCAATAGACATATGAAAAGGTGCTCAATGTCATTAGTCATCAGAGAAATGCAAATTAAAACCACAATGAAATAACACCTCAAACATGTCAAAATGGCTATCACCAATAAATCAACAAACTACAAATGTTGGTGAGGATGTGAAGAAAGGGAACCCTCGTGCACTGTTAGTGGGATTGTAAATTGACGTAGCCACTCTGGAAAACAGTATGAAGGTTCCTCAAAAATTAAAAATAGAACTATCTTATGACCCAGCAGTTACACTTCTGGGTATTTATCCAAAAACATCAAAAACACTAATTCAAAAAGATATATGGATCTCTATGTTCATTGCCACATTATTTATAATAGTCAAGATATAGAAGCCACCTAAAAGCCCATCAACAGATGATTGTATAAAGAAGTGGCACATATATACAATAGAATATTATTTAGCCATAAAAAAAGAATAAAATCTTCCCATTTGTGGCCACATGGATGGACCTAGAGTGTATTTATGCTAAGTGAAATAAATCTGAGCAAGACAAATACAATATTATTTCTCTTAAGTTTGGAACCTAAAGAACAAATAAATGAGCAAACAAAACAGAAACAGATACATAGATATAGAGAACAAACTGACCATTGCCACATGGGAGGAGGTTTGAGGGGCTTGGTTAAAAACTTGAAGGGATTAAGAAGTACAAATTGGTAATTACAAATTAGTCACAGGTACATATAATACAGCATATGGAATATAGTCAGTAATATTGTAATGACTATGTATGGTTCCAGGTGGTACTAGACTTATCCAGAGAACACTTTGTTAATTGTATAAATGTCTCATCAATATGCTATATACCTGAAACTAATATAAAAGAATATCGAATGTCAATAGTAATTGAAAAAAAAAGTCTCGTACCTAATGTTAACAAATACTCGTTACTGACTTTTTTGCTAAATTGGGTATACAACATTTGGTTCTTATCTAATCTGACCTGAGTATAACACTTGGAACAATTAACTGCTCCTTACTTGTTTTCTTTTTATATTATTTTTAATTAGAAAAAAAATTTAATTACAGAAAATAAGAAAATGTTAAAACTTAACTTGTGTTTCCAATACCCGCAAATGATGATTGTTAACATTTTGTGTATGTGTTTTAATAATATATAACTGATATCATAAAAAAAATTACAGGCATTAAAGAATTTTTAAATAAATGTGAGATATGCCATGTTCATGAATTGAAAGATCCAATTTTGTAACTAACAATTTTAATGTCTCAACTGTGTTTTAACATTAGTCATGGATTTTTTACTTTTGTTTTTGTGGAACTTGACAAGCAAATTCTAAAAATTATATAAAATTACAAAAGCTGAATAATTGTAAAGATTCACATGAAGAAAAAGAACAAGATGGAGAACTTGCCTTATAGAATATGAAGACCACTATAATACAGTCTTAATCTTATAAGTTTTGTTAACCTAAAAATATAAAGCCAAAGTAAATGTTTTTTACTTTTGTTTTTGTGGAACTTGACAAGCAAATTCTAAAAATTATATAAAATTACAAAAGCTGAATAATTGTAAAGATTCACATGAAGAAAAAGAACAAGATGGAGAACTTGCCTTATAGAATATGAAGACCACTATAATACAGTCTTAATCTTATAAGTTTTGTTAACCTAAAAATATAAAGCCAAAGTGAGAGACAACAAACATTTACTTGAGATCACAGAATTGCAATTCTGGGGTACATACTCAGACAGATACCCAAAATGTATCTGATAAAGGGATGAAGACAAGTTTTTTTATTAAATGAAAATGGGAAGGAAAACTAATACATGAATAGAGGAAAGGAATTTCTATTAATGTTAACAAACTGAGTTACTCTTTAGCTATAAATGGCTGGGTAGTAATTCTACCTTCAGAAGGAATATCTGTAATTAACAGCCCTTGTGGTCAGGATGTCTCCTTTTCTGTTAGTTTTACAGTTGTTTGAAGACAATGTTGGTTTGGCCCAGTCTATAAGTTTTTTTGTTATTTTTTTGCGGGGGGTCCAGTTTATTCCAAAGGTTCAAAGATCAAGATATGGAAGCAGTTCCTCTAGAATGGCTGCTCTGGTTCCAGTTAAAATGTCTCCACTTAGGGCAACTTTCCACAAGTTATAGAATTTAGGTAATGAAATCCTGACACAAATTGGATTACAGAGAAATGGAACAGAATAAACCAAAAACACATGCACAGATTTATGTATATTTAAGGCAGAGGTGACACTGCAGATCAGTGGAAAATTGAAAAGCCGTGTAAAAAAGAAAAAAAAAAAAAAGAAATGTTACCCCTACTTTAAATCAGATTCAAAAATATATTCAAATGGATTAAAGTCCTAAATGTTAAAATAAAAACTATAAAATTTTAGAAGATAGTATAGGAGAATATCTTTATGATCTTAGACTAGGGAAGGTTTGTTTGTTTGTTTGATTTTTAATAAGCAAGAAGGGAGAATAAAGCACTTATTGAAGAACATTGATATTTTTTAAAGTCTGTATTAAAATTATGTAATTTTGTTTCTGAAAAGACATTTTAAAAAGAATGCTAAGACAAACCTTAGAGTGGGACAAGATATTTCAATCACATAACTAAAAAAGATCTGGTATCCAGATTTATGATTAAACAAAGCAAAACAAAACAGAAAAATGGCAAGTTTTGAATGGTCTTTGCACAAAAGAGAAATTTTAATAGGAAAAAGTAGTCAGCTCAATTAGTATCAGGAAAAAGCGAATTAAAAAATGGTAACTATTGGTATAATATCCTATACATACTCCAAATTGGGGAAAAAAAATTTTCTGGTAATATCAAGTAATGGAGCAAAGGGAACTCTTATACCTTCTAGAGAAAGTGTACATTTTAACAACCACTCTAGAAACAATTTGGCATTGTATAGCAAGGATGCACATACTAGGAATTTTGTTATTCTCCCATGTAAATACCTAGCAATTCTCTTGCACATGTTCATCAGGAGATACATATAGTAGTGTTCATAGCACCACTGTTTATAATAGCAGAAACTTGAAAGAACCCAAGCGTCCATTAGTAATGAAACAATACATAAATTATAGTATATTCAGATAATGGAATGCTGCTCAACAAGATAGATTAATAAACTACAGCTACATGCCTCAGTATAGAAGAATCACATAAAAACTAAAGTTAAATGAAAAGATCAAGGCACAAAAGAATATATAGTGTGATTCTTTAAAGTTCAAAAATGAACAAAACTAAGCCATATGTTGAGAAATATAGATATTAAAACAAGAAGAAAAGCCAGGGATTGATCATTCACAAAGTCAAAAGAGTGAGTAGGGTTGTGACCACAGATAATGGTAGGTCAATCTGGTGTAGGTGTAGAAGAACTGGCAACACTCTAGCTCCTGTCTTGCATAATGGTTACTTAGGCATTCACATCATAATTTTAAGTGTACATATATAGTTTATGTATCCTTCTTTCTGACATAATGTAACAGTTTTTTAACTTATTATTTAAAGTATTTACCTTCCAGCAAAAGGTCTATATTACTGCTAAATCACCTAGGATACAGTCCCACGATGAGTATGCCTTGTTATACTTTTGCCATTTAGCTGTTTTTCCTTTTTTTTACTTAATTTTTATCAGAGTAACATTGGTTAATACAATTATTTAATTTTCAGGTGTACATTATAATTTGACACCTGTATATTCTATTGTGTGTTTACCACCCAAACTCCAGTTTCTTTCAGCTACCATATATTTGATCCCCATTACCCAGTTCACCCTTCCCTTACCCCCTGTATTTGACCTCCTTTAACCATCTACCTACTCCCTCCTCCCTCCCCCCTTCCCTCTGATAACTACTAGTCTATTGTCCATGTCCACAAGTCTCTGCTTATTTGTCCTATTCATTTGTTGCTTTTAGGTTTATATCCCCTATATAAGTGATATCATGTGATTTTCCAGTTTTTCAGTCTGGCTGATTTCGCTTAGCATGATTATCTCGAGGTCCATCCAGGTTGTCGCAAATGGCAGTATTTCATCTCTTCTTGTAGCTGACTAATATTCCATTGTATATATGTACTACAGCTTCTTTAGCCAATCATTATAGTTGGACACTTCGGTTGCTTCCATGTCCTGGCCTCCGTGAATAATGCTGCTATGAACATCAGTGTGCAAATATGTTTTTGGATATGGGTTTTCAAGTCTTTGGGATAAGTACCCAGTAGAGGGATTGCTGCATCATATGGTAGATCAATTCTTAATTTTTTGAGAAACTTCCATACCTTTTTCCATAGTAGCTGTACCAATTTGCAGTCCCACCAGCAGTGTATGAGGGTTCCTTTTTCTCCGCAACCTCTCCAACATTTGTTATTACCCGTCCTGTTGATTATGGCTATTCTAACAGGTGTGAGATGTTATCTCATTGTGGTTTTGATTTGCATTTCCCTAATAGCTAGTGATGTTGAGCATCTTTTCATATATTTGTTGTCCATTTATATGTCCTCTAGAGAGAAGTGTGTGTTTAGGTCCTATGCCCATTTTTTGATTGGATCGTTTGTTTTTTTGTTGTTACTGAGTCGTATGAGTTCTTTGTATATTTTGGATATTCGACCCTTATCAGAGGCGTTGCTTGCAAATATATTTTCCAATTCGGATGGTTGTCTCTTTACCTTGTTGACGGTATCTTTTGTTGAGCAGAAACTTTTTAGTTTGATGTAGTCCCATTCATTTATTTTAGCTTTTACTTCCCTTGCTTTTGAGGTCAAATTCATAAAATCCTCTTTAAGTCCAAGGTCCTTGAGTTTCATTCTTACGTTTTCTTCTATGCATTTTATTGTTTCAGGTCTTATATTTAAGCCCTTAATCCATTTTGATCTCCTCCGTATGTTTTTGGGTTTTTTGTCAAAAATTATTTGCCCATTTAAATATGGGTTTACTTCTGGACTCTCAATTCTGTACCACTGGTCAGTGTGTGTTTTTCTGCCAATGCCATGCAATTTTAATTGCCGTCGCTTTGTAGTATAATTTGAAATCAAGCAGAGTGATGCCTCCAGCCTTGTTCTTTTTCCTCAGGATGGCTTTGGCAATTCAGGGTCTTTTGTGCTTTCATACAAATCTGATGATTTTTTGTTTCATTTCTTTAAAAAATGACAATGGGATTTTGATGGGGATTGCATTAAATCTTTAGGTAATGTGGTCATTTTAACTATGTTGATTCTTCCAATCCAAGAACAAGGAATATCTTTCCATTTCTTTGTATCTTCTCATTTCTTTTAATAGGGTCTTGTAGTTTTCACTATATAGGTCCTTCATGTGTTTCGTTAGATTTATTCCCAGGTATTTTATTATTTTTGTTGCAATTGGAAAAGGAATTATTTTTTCCACTTCTTTTTCTGACACTTCGTTATTAGAGTATGGGAATGCTATGGATTTTTGAACATTGATTTTGTATCCAGAGATTTACTGTATTTGCTTATTGTTTCTAGTAGTGTTCTTGTGGAGTCTTTAGGGTTTTCTATGTAGAGAATCATGTCATCTACAAATAGTTACAGTTTGACTTTTTTCTTTCCTAATTGGATGCCTTTTATATCTTTCCCTTGTCTGATTGCACTCACTAGGACTTCTAATGTTATATTGACTAAGAGTGGCGATAGTGGACAGCCTTGCCTTGTTCCTGATCTTAGAGGAAAGGGTTTTAGTTTTTTACCAACAAGTATTATGTTGGCAGAGAATTTATCATATATGGCCTTTATTATGTTAAGGTTCTTTCCTTCTATACCGATTCTGTTAAGTGTTTTGATCATAACTGTATGCTGTATCTTGCCGAAGGCTTTTTCTATATCTATTGATATGATCGTATGATTCTTTTTTTAATTTGTTTATGTGATGTATCACATTAATCAATATGTGTATGTTGAACCATCCCTGTGCCTCTGGGATGAACCCTACTTGATCGTGATGTATAATCTTTTTAATATGTTGCTGTATTCGTTCGCTAGTGTCTTACTTAAGATTTTTGCATCTGTGTTCATGAGAGATATTGGTCTGTAGTTTTCTTTTTTTGTGTTATCTTTACCAGGTTTTGGTATCAGGGTGATATTGGCCTCCAAAATGAGTTGGGAGGTATTGCCTGCTCTTTGATTTTTGGAATAGTTTGAGGAGAATAGGTCTTAAATCTTTGAATGTTTGGTAGAATTCACTGGTGAAGCCATCTGGTCCTGAACTTTTACTTTTTGGTAGGTTTTTGATAATTGCTTCAATTTCCATACTGCTGATCAGTCTATTTACATTTTCCAGTTCTTCTTGATTCAATCTAGGAAGGTTGTGTTTTTCTAAGTACAGGTCCATTTCTTCTAGGTTATCAAATTTGGTATTATATACTTTTTCATAGTATTCTTACATGATCCTTTGTATTTCTGCGGTGTCTGTCTTAATTTCCCCTCTTTCATCCCTGACTTTGTTTATTTGTGTCATTTGTTCATTTTTGTCATTTCTCTTTGTTCTTTAGTGAGTATAGCCAGGGGTTTGTCAATTTTATTAACCTTCTCAAAGAACCAGCTCTTTGTTACATTTATTTTTTCTATTTTTTTGTTTGTTTTGTTTTATTTTCAATTTTATTTGTTTATGCTCTAATTTTGATTATTTCTTTTCTTCTGCTGACTTTAGGCCTCATTTGTTCTTCCTTTTCTAGTTTTTTAACATGAAGCGTTCGGTTGTTCATTTGGGCTCGTTCTTGTTTTTGGACGTAGGCTTGTAATGATATGAACTTTCCTCTTATGACTGCTTTTGCCATGTTCTAAAAGTTTTGATAGGTTGTGCTATCATCATCATTTGTTTCTATGTATCTCTTGATCTCTCCTTTTATTTCTTCTCTGACCCAGTTATTCTTCAGTAGCATGTTGTTTAATCTCCATGTATTTGTGATTCTTCCTGCTTTCTTTCTACAGTTGATCTCTAGTTTCAAAGCATTATGATCAGAGAATATGGTTGGTATGATTTCAACCCTCTTATATTTGTTGAGGCTGTCTCTGTGTCCCAGTATGTGGTCAATCCTTAAGAATGTTCTGTGTGCACTAGAAAAGAATGTATAAGCAGCTGTTTTAGTATGAAAGGCTCTGTAAATGTAAATTATGTCCAGTTGGACTAATGTGTCATTTAAGGATGTTATTTCCTTATTGATTTTCTGTTTGGATGATTCGTCCATAACCGACAGTGGGGTATTTAGGTCCCTTAGTATGATAGTGTTTTGGTCTGTTTCTCCCTTTAGTTCTGTTCGTAATTGCTTCACATATTTTGGGGCTCCCTGATTGGGAGCATAGATATAAATAAGTGTTATGTCTTCTTGGTGCATAATTCCTTTTATCATTATGAAGTGTCCCTCAATATCTTTCTTGACTTTTTTTATTTTGAACTCTATTTCATCTGATATTAGTACTGCTACTCCAGCTTTGCTCTGAATGCTATTTGCTTGAAATATCTTTTTCCACCCTTTCACTTTGAGTATGTATTTGTCTTTGGAGCTGAGATGTGTCTCCTGGAGGCAGCATATGATTGGGTTTTGTTTTTGATTCATTCTGCAACTCCGTGCCTTTTTATTGGTGAGTTCAGTCCATTTACATTTAGGGTGATTATTGCAATATGAGGTCTTCCTATAGCCATTTTATCTTTTGCTTTCTAGTTGCTTGGTGCTTCCACTGCTTCCTTGTCCTTGTGTTTCTGTTTTCTTTATTTTGGTTGGCTTTTGTGGGTTTTCCCTCTGGTTCTTGTTGTTTTATATAATATACTTCACTTCTGAATCTTTAGTGTGGAATTACCATTACGGATATGTAAAGGATAGTTGTATATACACAGTCGCACGTTTTCTTCTGCAAGTGACTTAACTCCATTCCCCTTTGGGAATTTGGATCTTTGAATCCTCCCCTTTTTAGTCATTGTTATCTCAGTTTGTCCCTATGTATGCTGAACATTAATTACTATCTTGCTATAGCAATTCTATTATTATTATTTAAGCTTATAATGCCCTGCTATCAGTCAGGTTTGCACTCCTCTGCTTTTGTTTGCCTGATAGTCACTTTACTCCTAATTATGTTTTTTGGGGTTTTTTTGGTCGTTTTGTTTTAGGTAAGCTGGCCACTTGCAATATTTCCTGTCTCGCAGGCCTCGTAGTGGAGAATTCCTTCAATTTTTCTATGTCTGGAAAGGTCTTAATTTCTTCTTCAAATCTAAAGGAGAGCTTAGCTGGATATATTATTCTACACTGGTAGTTCCTTTCACCTAATAGTTTAAATATTTGATTCCACTCCTTTCTGGCTTGTAAGGTTAGTGCTGAGAAGTCCAACAATAATCTAATGGGTTTTCCGTTATAGGTTACCATCTTCTTTTTCCTGGCTGTCCTGAGAATTCTGTCTTTGTCATTGATTTTTGATAATTTTAAAACAGTGTGTCTTGGTGAAGGCTTTTTTGGGTTGAGATAATTGGGCGTTCTATTGACTTCTAGATTTCCAAGCTCCAGGTTATTTTTTTAGATTTGAGAAATTCTTATCAAATATTTGTCTGAAAATGCTTTCTAATCCCTGCTGCTTTTCTTCCCCTTCGAGAATGCTTATTATTTTTATGTTTCCTCTCCTGATGGTATCAGCTAGTTCTTGTATTTCTCTTTCATTATTTTTCATTCTTCGATTCCTCTCTTCTTCCTTCTGATTTATTTCTAGATTTCTGTCTTTGATATCGCTGAGCCTTTCTTCCATTTGGTCGACTCTATTTCCCAAGCTTGTTATTTCATTTTTAACTCTTGCAGTGTGTTCTTTATCTCCAGAAGGTCTATTCTATTCTTTTTGAAGGTTTCATTCTCCTCGCTAAAGAACTCATTCTGCTCATCTAGTTGTTTTTTCAATTCCTTAAATTGTTGATATGATTCATTTCAGATCTCACTGAGTTTTTCAGAATTACCACCCTGAATTATCTGTCATTTAATTCGCATATTTCTATGTCTATAAGCTTATTTTCTGGAGATTTTTCTCTTTCTTTCTGAGATGCCTTGTCACTTGGTTGTTCATGGTGTTTAATGGAATATTTCTCTGCCTCGGCATTATTGGAAGTATATTCTAATTTTTTCCACTAAGAAGATTTATTATATAATGGTCCCTAGCCTGTTGCAAAGAAAGTGATTTTCTTTTGATTTCCAGTAGGTGGCGTCTAAATCTCTTGGATCTCTACATTATATAAAGTCTTAATAATGTCTTTTTTTTTCTTATAGATCTTTAATCATGCTTGCTATCCTCAGTCTCAGTTCCTGTCAGTGTAAGTGACAGTTTCAGTAGCATTTGCTCAGATTCCTCTGGTGCTCCGCAACATTCCTCTAGGGCTTCCTGGAGGGTATGGGGTTAAGGGCCCTCTGGGTTGGGGGTTGGGGGCTGTGGCTCAGCCTTGGTATTGCAACCAGGGCTGGTAAAAATTAACTGTTGTTTCTCCGCCCTCCCCACTTTTCTTCTGTCTCTGCTTTTCTGCCTTCTGCCCTGATGACTGGGCACTTCCACCAGCCACATGGAGCTCACAGCACTCCCAGGCAGGGCTATTTAGGGAAGTGACTGCACCTTCTCCCCTGCCCCTCCTCCTACAGGGAGCTCTGGCAGCTGCGAGAGGCAGCTTCTTTGTTTCTCCCAGTCTGCCACCTGTCACCGAGGGTTCTAACCTGTGGTAGCTCTTATGCACAGATCCTATGCTCAGATGTGCTTTTGTGCATAATGGGTGTTTTTTGTTGAGTTTTAGATGTTTAACTTATTGTTGTTTCAAGGGAAGAGATCGGAGATGTCTCTTACTCTGCCATGTTTCTGACCTCACTCTGTTACAGCCAGTTTTGATACTGTATAAACATTATGACTTTTAAAGATATGAATGATCCCAGTTTTGACTTCCAGCTAAAGTGAATACCATTTAAGTAATTTGATTTGTATTCACAACTCAGATTATTCTCAGCATATAGTTTTTCTTCTATGCTAGGTTAGATTTAAATTTTCTAGCTAATCTACTTAAATTTTTCTATCAATATAAATATCTACTACAGTTGTGTTTGCCCACTACACTCCAGACTTTATTCACCTAACCTTCTCTCTCTCCCTAGGCCCAAACTTATTCCAGTGTCAAGGCCTTTGTAGCTGTTATTCCCTCTGGCTAGAAATATTCTTCTCTCATTCAAAGTCACTGTCTACTTCTCATCATTTAGATCTTAGCTTAATGTTACTGTATAAAATGGCCTCTCCAACTTTCCTAAGTAAAAAAACATGGCATAGTCCTTGGCCTATAGTGGACACTCCATAAATAGTAGCCATTATTATTTTTAATGTTAAACAAGAAATGCCAGTGGAATGCTTTCTGTTAGCCTCAGTGCAGTGAAAACTACTTTATATATTTCTAGTTCTTCCAACTACCAGATAAATATTATTTTCCTTTATTTTACAAATGGATTATTCAGAGATTAAAAAGTTCACCCAAGGTCATTCAGCTGGTAAGAGGCAGAGTCTGGGGTGTGGTTTTTTTTTTTTTTTTTTTTTGCACCATGTATATTTTGATTGAAATAAACAAAATACATAAACGAGGTAGTTTTAGGGAACTGACACCTAAAAAATTAAGATGATTGGGCTAATATAATTTTCTGATTGATTTATGTAGACAGTAGCCTCACATTTCTTTAAACCTTTCTATTTATGGTGGTACTTAAGCCCTAAACTCAACTGAAAATTTAAATTATGCTTTATTTTTTCATATTCTCTAGTCAATAGTAACTTAAAATTCCTTCAATACTTATAGTTATTCTTTACCACTCAAATCAGTTCTTGAGCCTTGCTAGCAACCAGGTTGTTTCACATAGGTGAAAAGAAATCAGTGAATATCTAAAAGACACTGAGCAATGTTTTATATTCTTGTATGTCATCCCCAGAAGAGGACAGCACCCTACATGTCAGTGGTTGGATGCACATTAGAAGCTAGACACTGGGAACCTGTCATTCTGAGACAAATCTTTATGAGAAAGAAACTTCAAGGCAGCTCCAGGAAAAAAAAAATAGGCTGATTCTCTGGGCTTAGCTACAAAAGAAGTCATGGAAAATAACCTGAGACTAAGAAAAAACCTTGGAGTTAAATAGGTGAAAAGTGCCTTAGAAATCCAGTCCACTTTCTTCATTTTATAAATGAAAGAGAGGAGGCATAGAATTTTTAAAAAGGTCCATTAACATAAGAAATCAGAAGTGGACAGCATAATGCATTTTACTTTACCTTACACAGCCATACATAAAAATCAATTAACTAATGTTGATTTGACTGTTCAAAAATCCTCTTGAGCTAAATAGTGGAAAAGCTACTCTCTAGGAGGGAATTAATATGAAAAATAACAAAGTGCATTCTCTTAATATTAAAGGGCTTAGCCTGATCAAGCTTTCTAATTAGGTCAGGATAATTTAAAATGGACTAAAAATCATCCCAGATGGAGATATAAAAATTTCATAATTTTGCCCTAGATGCTATCTCTGTGACCTTAGAGGTTTCAGAAGAGCACTAATTTATCCGAACTTCCTGTGAGATTTAGATATTTATGTAGACAGCAGACTACAGAAAATGCAAAAAGTCACAAATTTAAGGAATAATAAAGATTTCAACTCTTTATAAATACCTGTCCTTTTCTTATTTAGTCTGCATTAAGAAATATTTAGTTTTCATGTCCAAGTTAATGTGAAATGACAGATTATTCAGTTCAGAACACTGAGAAAAGCTACAGGGTAAATGATTTAGCGCGCAAACTCAACTATGTTTTTTTATTTAAAAATTTCTCAGTTTGGGGCTATATCCAATTTCACAGCATCTTTCAGTTTTAGAAATATCTCAGTGGAAAACTTTAGAATCTACTGCACAGTCACTCCAAAAGCATTTATCTAGCTTTACTGTATTTGTTTAATTCAAATGCTTCCAGGTGAAAATGCTTCCATTTGGTTGAAACAGGTTTTTACCCAACTATTCAAGAGCCTATAAGGAAGAAATAACTTTAATAAAATAGAAAATGTTATAAATACAGCTTTATATCTAGCTAATAAGTAGTGTTTTTCAAAGTATGGTTCAAAGGAAGACTATTCATTAAGTTTTTAGTAGCTTTGTATTGTTAATAACGAAAACTGATCCATGCTAATAGACACACTATAGCACTGTGAAATGTACTGAAACCAATGAAAATAATGAAAAATATTTTAACAGTGAAAATAAAGACAGGAATTTCAATCAAGTCAAATGAAGTTAAGTTAAAATGCCTTACTAACCCCTCTACAATTTTACTTTTTGCTTTTCTATGGTGGTTAAGTAGCCAAAGCTCTCATCATGGACCCTCATGGAAAAAAAATGTAGTGTGATAAATTACACTAAAATATAGTAATTAATCAGATACTCTGATAAGGAATTTGAGCACCATTTAACTTCCATTTGTTGACTGCTTATTGTGTTATTATAATGCTTATTTATTCCTCGAGTAACTTTTAATCTAAGGAAAACATAAGATAATATGCTGAGACCTGAGATAATGAGGAATGCACTAAACGTATGAAAAGTACAAGAGGACAGAGGAATAATAATGTATAGGTAAGAGGATAGTAACTGAGGATCAGAGTACACACCCAGATGTAATTTGAGCAACAACAACAAAAAAATGTTAGAGATTACTTATTAGTAATCCAGATAGATGTGAGACTGGGTAGCAGGAAAAGTCTCATGTAGATGGAGGGAAACTATTTGCAAAGACCCAAGGCACATGATCTTAAAATAATGACAAGTAGTTCATTATGAATGGAAGGTAGGATGGATGTAGATGTGAGACAGCAGCTAGGAGTCTAAGATGAAACTGGAAAGTCAGAGGGAGATTAAAATTATGAAGGATATCATATGTCTTGCTAAGAAGCTTGGATTTTATCTTGAATGTAGTGCGGAGACATGGATTGGCATTAAGTCAGTTAGTAACATCATATGACACAATGTGAAGGCAGCGGGACCAATATGTTGAAATTAGGAGTGGCTTGCTATTGAAGGCAGAGGTAGCAGAATTGCAATAATATAAATGCATTCTAATGAAAGGCTCAAATAAGGTTGTGGTAGTGAGAGAAACTGGTAACTATATGTTAAGCTTGAAACCCAAAACTAAGAAGAAAGCCACATTAGGTACCTGATATTCTGAAGAGACTCCTAAAAATTTAGGAATCAGAGAGCTCCTCCAAAGCCTCAGGTGTCTGAACTAGTTTTGCTTGTTGAGATATCTTAACAGCAAAACATTACTTACGCCATCCACACCACTCTCCACTCCTCACCTCTGTGTATGTAAGAGAATGTTAGAGAAAGAAAGATATTCTTTTCAGGCTTTGCCTTGATAGGGACTGCTAGGCTTTTTCTTACCCTTCCCATCTCCAAAACCAAGTGAGGGTAAGGCTATAAAGACTCACTCAAAGAAATTATAGAATTGGTTATTTTAATTCTTGATTGAACAGTTGCTTAGGCAACAGATTTATTTATTGGTTCCCGGCCCTGTTGGAAGAGGGAGAGAACATAACTAGAGAGTGATAACAGCAGAAAAGGAAGTGACAGGAAAGAAACCTACACTCCCACCATTTAGAAAGGCAATCCCATGGATTGATAGACTTTGGAGAAGGTAAGCAAGCATAAGCTTTCTGGGATCCGTGAATAAAATACCAGAGGTGGGAGCTGACAGAGCTGGTAAAAGGCAGTGCCTGAGACTACATGAGGGAACTCTGCAGTAAGGAGGCCCCAAAGACTCACTGATGTGCTCACAAAAGCCAGTCTTCTCAGGCCTGCTTCAACAGTGGCATGGTAGACAGCAGCTTTACCCGGAGTGACAGCTATATCCTACTAAGGACCACAACAGAAACTGAATAAGAGACACTGATTCCTTTCCAGCTCTCTTCTGCCAGTGCTGACACACAGAGGAGATAAAGAACTGGAAAGAAGGAGGAGAAAAGTCATGAAGAGAGACCATTCTCCATTCTCATTGCAGCTGCAGCATCCTGGGTTTGAGCCATTTGTCAGTGCTGAGCTAGGGGTGAGGAGAAGAGCAAGAATCAGAGATAAATTTTACCTAGTAATGACTGAAAGTTATCTAAAAGCTATGGGACCTTCTTAGATGTCTGAAGGAAATGGAAAATGGATTTGAGAAAACATGGTTAAAGGCAGTGATTAGAAAAAGTAAAAGCACTTCATGTTTATTATCCACTGCATTTAGACCCTCCAATAAGCCAAAAGCAAGGGAATGAAATATTCAAAATGTGTAATAGATTCAACTTGATCAATTTGTTATGAGGGGAAAAGAAAAGTAAATAGTGACTTCTGAGTTAATAATTTGAATTATATCCTGAGCTTTAAAAAGGAAATGCTCTAAACTTTCTTTCTCTGGGCACAGTTATCTCATGTATAAAATAAGGGTTTTTATGATGGTTCTTAATCTTGTTTTCATCACAGACTTTCTTGAGAATCTGAGGAAAGTTACATGCTATCTCCACAAAAATAGGTACACGCACACAGAATTTCCCATACAAATTCATGTAAAATAGATAACATTAAAGTAAGAAAATGATTTAAAGATAAAGATAGAGTGTAGTTCTGTATAGGTTAAATTTGTTGAATTTGTGCAAATTCTAGTAGAAATATCTTTCAGAACAAGGACAATACAAATATGTGTTTAGGGCTTTTGTTTTATTTTGTTTAATAGCAAGCGTTTTCTGATATCCAACTCTGACAAAGAGACAGCCTCCTTCTCACTCTTCTTTCAGAGCCTGGAGGTTCTGAAACTTTTCATTGGCTTAACACAAAAAGTTCTTCAATTTCTTTAGGTTGCTCGCAGTGATGCTCAGAGCCAGGGATGAGGTCCATTAATTAAAGTAACTTCTGCACTTAAGCTTTTTCTCGCTTTCTAAAGGCTGTCATACATGTCTTTCTGGGTCACTTCACTTCTTCCTTGGAGCTAAATTGCATCTAAAGGGAAGAGCATGGGGACAGTAAATCCCTCTTTTGGTTTTTTTAAAAACCCTTAGGTTTTTAAAAATCTTACTGATCAAGTTAAGGAGTTGGAATTTCTCTTATTTCCATCATCTATAGGAAACATGTGTCTTCTCTTGTTACCCTTGAGTTTCCACTTCTGTCAGCTTCTGTTGTAGGTCAGAGTTGCCACCAAGCATGTCGACTTATGCAAAGCTTTCTTTTGCTGTTTAGTTTGAGTTTAATGTACTAGTAGCTGAAAGTGTAGTATAAATTTTAGTCCAAGAGGCCTAATAACAATGGAAGAGATGAGTTGAGGTTGACTAATTATTGCAATATGACATTGTATTATTTTCAACATTGCAGTTATTTTTGATTGTTTGAACAAACAGTTGTTTTCAGGTCTCAAATCTTTATTTAGGCCCTTTACAATGCTGAAAGTATAATGCTCAATGGATAAAATACCCTGTCTGTTGTGTACTAAGGAGAAGTGTGACAAATGCTGTGATGGAGTTCTGAGGAAGAAAAAATGAAGGCAGGAATAATTCTAACTAAAAAATATTAAGAAAGAGTTCAGGTATATAGTATATTTGAGCAATAAAGAATAGGTAGGAGTCTGACCATTGAAAGGTATGTGGTTTTATAAGACTAGAGCAGTAGTCTCCAAATAGAGGTGTGAACAATTCAGAGATGTGCAAGAGAGCCATTAAGGGATGGGAGGAGGGAAAGGAGAAAATGGCATAACATATTTGCTTTTGCTTATAATTTCTAATTATTGTCTGTTTAAAACATACCCAATATAGTAATATAATACTGTAGGCTGTGTGTGTGTGTGTGTGTGTGTGCGTGTGGTGTCTATGTGATACATACAAAATTTATAAATGATATGAAATATATATATTGAGAATGCATTACAACATAGTTTGGAGACTTGCAGAATATAAGGTGGGAGATCAGGGGCTGATAGAAGTTATGATCATTTGATGAAGAATTTCAACTGTTCTACTAAGAAGTAAGTATGTTATTTTGTATGCTCTAGAGAGATGAAAAGTTCAGGTAAAAAAAAATGATTAGATCTGTGATTTAGGAAGTTAAACACAGAAGCAGTGTGCAACTCGAATGAAAGGAATGAAAGATGAGAGTTCAGAAAAGCAATTAGGAAAAATATTCAATAGACATCAATAGATCATTTTACCTATTCCCTTCCCAAACCAGTATAAAGATAAGAGTTATTAATTTTCAACCATCGAATGAAATGCCACCTCCTCTGAGATGCCTTCCCTAACCACACTCATATCCCCCAAGTTTATGAGCTGCCTGCCATATGCACTCCAAATAGTTTCCTGTACTTATTTCTTTCCAGATTTTATTATACCTAATGTTAATTTCCTGCTTACTTGTCTGATGCTTCCTCTACTCCTGTGGTTCCTAAGGATAGGAACTGAGACTTGTCATTATATCCCAGATACTTTCTACAGTTCCTAGAATATAGAAGCCACACAAAAAGAAGTTGGTGAATCTAAATGAGACATTTCACTCTGTTTTGATTTAGTGGATTAATTACTACCACTTTTTTTAGCCATTTAGTGGATTAATTACTACCACATTTTTAGGGCTCAGGTTAGACATCACTTTCTCTAGAAAAGTGTGTCTCCATTTAGCACTTATCTCCTTTAATTGTAATTACATCTATAATTGTCTTTCTTGTTAAGAGGATTGCTATTTCATTCACCGAAACAAAGAACCTAGGTATAGGTAGAATTTTAAGTTCCTTCAGTGTTAAATCTTATATATCCATGCTCTTTGGGGGATGTGGCAGGAAGTCCTATAGTATGAAGGAGATGATCTACACACTCAAACCAGATTACCTCTAACTAAGGCTCTTAGTTCCCAGGTGATAAAAGCCTCTGCATAGCTATTTTTTTTTTCTGTCTTGGGTTCTCTCCTCTGACCTTAATTTATAGTCATATCCCCAACCTGTTAAGGTTGATGTAAAAAATCTCATTTCAAAGCAGAATGTGTCTTGTTCACATAAACTAAGTAGAGTCAATATCAAAGGGTATCAGTATTTATATTAGTGAACCAAAATCAGCAATACATTAAAAAGATCACATACCATGATCAAGTGGGATTTAATACGTGGTACAAGGTTGGTTCAATATCTGCAAATCAATTAATATGACACACCACATAGACAAAAAATAATGGATAAAAATTATATGATTATATCAATAGATGCAGAAAAAGTATTTGACAAAATCTAACATCCTTTTATGAAAAACTCTCAACAAAGTGGGTATAAAGGGAGCATCCTCAATATAATAAAGGTCATACATGACAAACACACAGCTAACATTATAGTCAACAATGAAAAGCTGAAGCTTTTTTTATGATCAAGAACAAGAACATATCCACTTCAACTACTTTTATTCAACATAGCATTGTAAGTCCTAGCCACAGCAATCAGACAAGAAAAGGAAATAAAATGCATCTAAATTGGAAAGGAAACAGTAATATAGTCATTATTATTAAAACTAATAAATGAATTAAGTAAAGTAGCAGAATACAAAATTAATAATCAGAAATCAGTTGCATTTTTATACACCAATAATGAACTATCAGAAAAAGAAATTAAGAAAACAATCTTACTCACAATTCCATCAAAAAGAATAAAATATTTAGGAATAAATTTAACCAAGTAGGTGAAAGACTTATTACACTAAGAAAACTAAGATACTGAAAAAAATATTGAAGAAGATACAAACAAATGGAAGGACATACTGTGCTTATGGATAGAGTTAACATTATTAAAATTTCCATACTACCCAAAGCAATATGTAGATTCAGTGCAATCTCTATCAAATTACCAATGACATTTTTTACAGAACTGAAAAAAATAATCCTAAAATTTATATGTGAACATAAAAGACCCCAAAAGCCAAAGCAATTTTGGGAAAGAACAAAGTTGAAAGTATCATGCTACTGGATATCAAACTATACTCTAAGACTATAGTAATCAAAACAGCATGGTACTGGCAGAAAACAAACACAAAGATCATTGGAACATAATAGACAACCCAGAAATAAACCCATGCCTATGTAGTCAATCAATCTATGACAAAGGAGGTAAGAATATACAATAAAGACAGTCTCTTCAATAAATGATGTTGGAAAACTGGAAAAATACATGCAAAAAATGACCACTTTCTCGCACCATATACAAAACTAAAGTCAAAATGGATTAAAGATTTACATGTTAAGACCTGAAATCATAAAACTCCTAAAAGAAAACAGGCAGTAAACTTTTTGACATCACTCTTAGCAATATTTTTTGGATACATCACCTCAGGCAAGGGAAACAAAAGAAAAAATAAATAAGACTTCATCAAACTAAAACATTTTTGCATAGTGAAGGAAACCATTAACAAAACAAAAGACAGCCCACTGCATGAGAGAAGATATTTGCCAATGGTACATCCAATAATGGATTAATATCCAAATGTATAAGGAACTCATACAACTTAACAACAAAGAAACAAACAATTTAATTTAAAAAAAAATAGGCAGAGATAACATGCTCAACATCATTAACCATCAGAGAAATGTAAATTAAAACCACAATGAGCTATCACCTCACACCTGTCAGAATGGCTATCGCCAATAAATCAACAAATGTTGGCAAAGTTGTGGAGAAAAGGGAACCCTTCTTCACTTTTGGTGGGAATATAAATTGGTGCAGCCACTATGAAAAACAGTACAGAGGTTCTTCAAAAAGTTAAAAATAGTACTGTATGACTCAGCAATTCTACTCCTGCCATATTTATTCGAAGGAAAATGAAAACACTGATTCAGAAAGATATATGCATTCCTATGTTCATAGCAGCATTATTTATAATAGCTAAGGTATGGAAGCAACCTAAATGTCCATCGATAAATGATTGGATAAATAAGTGGTACATATATGTAATGAAATATTATTCAGCCATAAAAAGTAATGAAATCTTGGCATTTGTGACAACATGGATGGGCCTAGAGTGTATTATACTACGTGAAATAAGTCAGACAGAGAAAGAAAAATACCATATGATTTCACTTATATGTGGAATCTAAAAAACAATATAAACAAACAAAACAAATTCATAGATAAAGAAAATATACTGATGATCTCTAGATAGGAAGAGCATTGGGGAGTGGGAGAAATAGGTGAAAGAGCTTAAGAAGTATAAAGCTACTAGTTATAAAAATAGTCACAGAAATATAAAGTACAGTATAGGGAATATAGTCAATCATATTGTAATAACTATGTGTGGTGTCAGATGGGCACTAGACTTATTGGAATGATCACTTCATAAGGTATATAAATGTCTAATCGCTATGTTAGACACCTGAAACTAACATAATATATTGTATGTTGACTGTAATTGAAAAATAATTTTTAAAAAACTGTACATGGAATTTTCCTATGACTCAGAAATTATTTTTTGGGGTATTTATCTCAGAGAAATTAAAACTTACATTCATGTAAAATCCTGTACACAAATGTTATAGCAACTTTATTTGTAATATCAAATTTTAGAATCTGCCCAGCTGTCCTTCAACAGGCAAATGGCTAACAAACTATGGTATATCTATACCATGGAATACTATTCAACAATAAAAAAAATAAACTACTGACACACAAAACTTGCATGAATCTCCAGGGAATTAATGTAAGTGAATTAAAAGGCCAATCTCAAAAAATCTCATATTGTAAGACTTCATTTATATAATATTATTGAAATGAAAAAAAAAATTAGAAATGAAGGGCAAATTAGTGGTTGGCAGGAATTAGGAACCAGTGTAGGGTGGTGACGTTAGTGTGGAATGAAGGTGAGTATGGCCATAAAAGGGAAAATGAGAAATCTTTATGGTGTTAGAACTATTCTATATCTTGACTGTGGTGATGGATGCAGAAGTGCTAAATGAAAATGTTGTATATAACTTAAAACACAAATAAGTAAGTTAAAACTGGGAAAAGCTGACCAATGGCGTACATTAATATCATCATCTAATTGTGGTATTATACTATAATTTGACAAAATGTTACCATTGAGAGGTCCTAGAAAAAGCATACAAGGGATCTCTCAGTATTATTTCTTAAAACTTCATGTAACTCTATAATTATCTCAAAATTTTCCAGTTAAATAAATATTTTACTACAGCATCAAAAAACATATAGATAGATCTGAAAGATGTCTAAAACCTGTAGACTAATAACTACAAAATATTATGTAGAGAAAATAAAGACCTAAATAAATGGAGATACATGATGTTCACATATTGTAAGACAATATTGTTTTAACTCTACACATATCGACCTACAAATTCATTGAAATATCCTAATCAAAATTCCAACAAGCTTTTTAGAAATTGACAAGCTATTTTTAAAATTCATACGGAAATGCAAAGAATGTAGAATAGACAAAACAGCTCTGAAAAAGAGTAAAATAGGACATCTTAACTTACCTGACTTCAAGACAGATCATAATGATACAGTAATCAAGGCAGTGTGGTTTTGGCATGAAGATAGATTAATAGATAAATGGAACAGAAGAGAGAGTTGAGAAATTGACTTACACATTTATGGCCAATTGATTTTTGACAATGATGGAAAAGCCATTGAGATAAGATAGTCTTTTTAAAATAATAGCTTGGAACAATTGGGTAACCATATCCAAAATAAATAAATAAGGTAGATTCATACCTCAGAGCATAAAAAATAACTCAAAATGAATCATTGACATAAACATAAAACTTAAAATTATAAAATTTCTAAAAGAAAATGGAGAATCTTTGTGACCTTAGGTTATGTAAAGATTTCTTAGTACAACAACAAAAACAAAACATAAAATAAAATTGATAAATTGCACAATCACTTCATCAAGGAAGATACATAGATGGAAAATAAACACATGAAAAGATGCTCAACATCGTTAGTTAATAGGGTAATGCAATTTAAAACCGCAATGAGATTCTAGTACCTACTTATCATAATGGCTAAAACTAAAAAGACTGACCATATCAAGTGTTGTAAGAACTCTCATATAATTCTGCTGGGAATGTAAAGTAGTGCAACCACTTAGAAACAGTACAGCAGCTTCTTAAAAAGTTAAACATTAAATATAATCCAGATGATAAAGTCATTATAGTCCTAAGAATTTATACAAAAGAAATAAAAGCAAATAATTATAAAAGAATTTGTCAGAAATGTTTATAGCAGCTTTATTTGTAATAGCCCCAAGCTCAAAATAACCCAAATATTCACCCAAAGGTGAATGGATAAACTAGTTGTGGTTTATTCACACAATAAAATACCAACTCAGCAATGAAAAGGAATGTATTAGTAATAATTCATGGATGAATCACAACTTAATTATGCTGAATGAAACTAAACAAAAAGGAATATATATATGTGTATATATATAT
>NW_006432669.1:7432675-7482532 GCF_000325575.1 Pteropus alecto
TGTGTATATATATATGTGTGTATATATATATATATATGTGTATATATACACACACACACACACACACACACATAATGTTATAATTCCACTTATTTAAAATTCTGTAAAAGTACAAACTTACTATAGTGACAGAAAGCAGATCAGTTGTTGCCTGGTGAGAATGGGTTAGGATAAGAGAATGCAAAGGAACACAGATGTTTTGGGTGTAATGTATATGTTGACTGTCTTGACTGTGGTAATGGTTTCATGACTGCATCCACATGTGAAAACTTTACAAAGTATATGCTTTAAATGTGAGCTTATGATATTCCTATCATACCTCAATAAAGCTGTGGAAAAAAAAATAGAATTCATTACCCTTAGAATAACGACAAGATGTTTTCCATAGTATACTAGGTCCTGCATGATCTTGCCCCATGTCTACATCTCCAGTCTCATGTTGGGCCACTCTCTGGCCTGCCTTTATATGCTGCCATCATAATTGGCCATTTGGATTTTCAAGGTTTTGTTGTCCACCTCATTTCATGGCCTTTGCAAATTTTATTCCCTCTGCTTTCCTACGTTTTGCCTAGTTCACTCTCTCTCAATCCTCAATTCTCAGCTCAAATATTATTCCCCCCAGAAAAGACTTGTAGAACACCCTAAATAGTTAAGGTTTTTATATTCAAAGCTTTCCCTGGCATGCTCTACTTTTTCCTTTTTAAAATCTGCCACAGATTTTATATATATTTTTGAGTAAATTTTCAATTAATATCTGTTATGTACCACTAAGTATAATAATTTACATATGTTATCTAGTTAATACTTTAAAAAACTAGTTAGATATGACAGTTTTACTTATAAGGAAAGAGGTTAAGTAACTTTGCTTAAGATCATGTACATACTAATCAATGACAGTGATTTGAACTCAGCCCTCTCTGTCTTTAAAGTGTATAGTCTTAATGATTAATGATTCTGTGATATGATATCCACTATGCTATAATAATACCAGAAAGCCTGAAAGTCAGAGCATGATCTCTAAATAATATGGCAGGAGGTAAATAGGTGGCACCCCCAGGCAAGTAGTATACTTGGAAAGATCTAAACTATGTTGTGTGGTGTCTGAGAGGTAAGCCGAACCTGGAAAACATGGAAATAGAGGGTCCAGAAAATGATCCTGAAATTCAGAAATAAGGACAGTCATCAAGAAGTCAGCCCCTTGTAAGATAAGGGTAAACACAATGCCATCCTAGGAGACTGTGGTTTTGGGCAATTTAGCAAGGCAGAGATCCACTGATTAAGTACAAGATTAAACCCAAGATGTCTCCAGGTCTAGGAAGAAACTCAGTGGAGAAATTAAGAGACCAGAAAAATATACTAAGCATAACTTGATACTGAATGCTAGAATACTGGTTTGCATTTCTAAGGTATTTCCCTACTCCAACAGACCTTTACCTCACCACTCCCTTACCACCCTATTCCAAGTTCAAGAATGTCTCAGCAGAATTAATACCCAAATCTGAAAATTCCAAATGTAGGAGTTACATGATAATAATAGCAAAGGGAAAGAAGATAGGTGGAGGTGGAAAATTGCAAGGAAATATTTATTCAATATTTAATTATCTAGTAGTTATGAATGCAATAGTCAGATATTATAACGTGTAACACATTCATTGTCTTTTTTTTCTTATCTAAGTTAAAAATATAGGCTTATCTGATAAGGATGTGCCATATGAATCAGTAGACAGGCTTTTGATTAAATGACACTGCCACTTGACAGATAAAAAACATCATGGTATTTAAAATTCCTCATCCCCTGGCGTATCAGTGGCCTAAAATACAGGAGTGTTCATAAACTATCTGTAAAAGGAGAATATAATATATTGCCTGCTGTCAGTGAGAAAGGACTTATCTTAAATCAAGAGCTACAATACTGCCAGTATCTAAGATACATTTATTTCTTTAAAGGAGGTGAACTTTTAAGCCAAATTTCCCACCCACTGCATTAGAATTTATAACAGTCAGTAAAATCCAGATATTTTCAAGATATTTTATTTACAGTTTGTACAAATTATAGTCTTTTAGCTAAATCTCAGTAAAGTTTGTTATTCTCACAAGATACTTATTTGTTTACAAAATGTGTAATTTTTGCTTTTAAATATATCTTTTTTGTGGCATTGTATTTTGGGGATTGAAATGGGATAAATTAATTATATTCCACTTTTATAGAAACTGAGCACTATTTTAATAAATAAATATAATTTTTCATTGGCCATCTTGAATGGATTATATATCTTTTGAGGTCACTGTGTATTCCATATATCTAAAGTTAGCATCCCTCCTAGACAAACTACAAAATCAAATTTTCTATTTCTAGTTTGCCTTGCTTCTAAATTTGTCTCCATTCTTATATGTTGTAAATCGAGTTTGATCCATTTTGGAAACGATGTGATAATGTGATATTTTTAAACTGGTACCTTTATTGATGACAATATATAAGTAAATTCATAAGCAATATTTGGCAGCCTAGAATCTAATGCAATTGTTTTAAAGTTCAATAATCTCAATAACTCTCAGTTCTAGGTAGTCAGCAAGATTGAATACACAATATAATATGAAGGATGTTGACTAAACATATTTAGCCATTCTTGTATCTTAAAGAGTTTAATATTATCATGTTGCTATGGAATAAATCATTGTTTTCAGGACTAGGAGGATCTAATTTTAGGATTTTAAGTTCATCGGGATCACTGATTCTTACTAAAAGCAGTACAGTCTGTTACTTCCTCTTTCCCAAAGAAGTCAGTTCAGACTCTAATGGCATATCAAATAAAACTACAACAGCCAGCCACTTCTTTTAGGTTGCTTGAGTAGATTAATATACCGGTGAAATAATGGGTTATATATTTTAGGAGCTTAGAAAAGAGAAAAGGACAAAAGTACTAATTTAATTTAAATCTGTATGTTTCTCGAATGATAACTACACAGGAGAATATGATAATCTTAAATATCAAACTCATTTTCACTGAACTTCTAAAAATGTTTAATAATACTGTAATTTTTCACTTTCATATAAGACTCAAGGTCTGCTTTTAACAAAGGTCTCCAAATGAGCTCAAATGCAAACTCAGATATCATGTTTTTATGTTTAAAAAGTGCAGTGCGAGCAGCCCAGGTGTCAGGTATCAAGTATCAGGTTTCAATTTCATACCCTTGCTGCACAAGTGGCATTGTAGAGTAACTACCATAAATCATCTCTTGGCTGTGTATTACAGTTAATTTTGTGTTCTGTACTTGTCCTCCTTTATGTTTTTATGCTTTCTTTTTATATTTGATTTTTGAGGTCAGTCTTGGTTTCACTCTTTGGAGATGAAATACCTAGCTTAATATTAAAATATTGCTGGGTGATATTATAGTATAAATTTTAATAACCAAATTCAAGGTCACCTTTTTTCCACAAGTTTTAGAGTTAACTGTCAAAAGAAAAAACTGTAACTCCCTAACCCTTTTAAATATGAGAAGATATTAAGTGGGTTTTTTATATAATTTCTTGAAGGATAAAATATCTGTACTATCACTGCATATTTCACAACAGTCCTTTATTTTATTATTACCTTGGAAGTAGTTTCAGACTTTATCAGAGTTTCTTACCACTTAGCTGATGTTCAGTAAAACAAGAAAAAAAACCTTTTTTAATAATTTTCAGAATAGCTATTCTTCCAGACGGGAGTCTGCGGATCCTAAATGCTTCTAAATCAGATGAGGGAAAGTACGTTTGCCAAGGGGAAAATGTCTTTGGTTCTGCTGAAATCATAGCTTCAGTATCTGTAAAAGGTAAGAAAATGTGGCTAATATTTCATAAGCATAGTTTCATGGCCTTATCAGAAAGTGGATAAATGTAATATGCATGTATATGTGTTTACACATATGTGTGTGCATGCTTCTGTTGATAAAATACATTGTAAAAATAGAACTAACACAACCAAATTGTCCCTTTCCATTATTTAGGGGACCATAAGGAAAGAAATACCTCGTTGGTAGAAATTTAAATATTTTTCTTTGAACAAAATATGTGAGAGATAAAGAAAACTTTCTGGAGTTTTAGTCAATATCTCAAAATTTAAAAGTATGCCAACAATATAAAAGTATTTTTTCTCTACTAAAGTTAATTTTAGTCTTTATCAGCAATATTCCTTTATTATCACTTTAATGGGGAATTTGGAGCAGAAAGGAATAGCAGCAGAAGGACATAGATGTGAGGTGTTGGAGTGCGCATCAGGTAAACTAATGCCAGAGCTGCTCTTAGATGTTTGCAGTAATGGAATTTTTTGTATGTCATCTTTTAATAATAAATATTGATGCTTCAATGTTTCTGTTAGTTTTGTTTCTAAAGTGAATTAGATTTCAAGCCTGGAACCTTCTTTTGAGACTGACTATATGTCAGTGTTTAGTACTAAGAAAATCTCATATCTTAGGCAGTCTCTTCAATTGGCAAAGGAATATTTTCGTAACTGACTATATCCTTATTTTTTTTCTATTTGTGCATGTGTTATATAATGAATAATATTTTGGACATATAAAATATAAAAATGTTAATTTTCTTTCTATAGAAATAGAAAAGTAATTAAAATAGACAGCACTCTGATATTTTAGAGAAGAGGAAAACATCAATGGAAGGAAGGAACATAATTTAAAAGATGTCTTCGTTTATAGTATACATTACAGGACTCCAGCTCAGTCTTCTACTTCCAGTCTGTGTCTTATACCTTCTGTGTTCTAAACAATCTTTTTCATAATGAAGCACTGCTGGATCCAGAGTCATTTTTTTATATAATAACAAAATGTTTTCTGTTAATCACAAGATAAATGGAATATTTACTTACTTGGAATATTCTAATTCTCACAAAGTTTAAACTACAGTATTATGTGATTATCCGTGTTCTCGGATGAAGACAGAACTAAGACTGCCACACAGAATACCTGATTTCTAAAATATTAACATTTACAGTGCATTTTTTTTCCTGGTATCGCATCGTCTTCTTAGTGACTACTTAGAAGGATGTGATTGGTGGTTAAGAATGGTACTTCATCATATTACGCTATTGCCAACAGCAGAGCTAGAATAGAAAAATTGGGCTAATTTTTAATTATTTGTGTCAGTCTTCTTGAGATATCTACAATCAGAAATCTACCTAAAATGAAAGACAAAATCAAAATCCTCTCTCCCTCACTTCCTTACTTTATTCAAAATAGTACATCATATTGCAGTTATTTGATCACTATCTGAAATAACCCTTAGGTATACAGCTTGTATTAGCCTTTAATAGTTCACAGTTGCTCTAAACCCTGTATATGTGTATTTTTTAAATTAAATCTCTAAATAATTAAACATTTTTTTCTCAGAAACATTTCCATTCAATATTTTGTCTTTCTTTTCAGATCTCAATTAAACCATTTACAACCTATCAAAAGTGATATTTTATAATCAGCCAGAGGTCCCTTTTTTACTTCTTATCCATTCTTAAGAGAGGTTGTAGAGTGAAAGCAAATACAAGGTTTTATAGTAGTAGTATATTTTTATCTCTGTTAACATAGCTATTTGAAGGGAAGTGCTTCCTACAACCTTTAAAGAAGAGAACTCACATGTATTCTTTCTCCTTAGATATGGAGCATTTTTTATTGTAAAAATCCTTTTATTTACATTTGCTGGTCCGTGAAGGTGGACAGGAAGGATGTGGCTTTTTTTTGTCTAATTTTTCTCCTTCCAAGATGTCAAATGCTGTTTCTACTTACATAGTCTCTCATCTTTTTTTCTTTTTTCTTTTTGGTCCAAATTGACTTCTTAATAGGAACAGGAACTTTTAAATCATCACTTCCCTACAGAAGCATAGTAAAGTGCCCTAGCATGCCAAATGTAATATTTCAATTAAGGATGTGTATCTGAAACAACTGTATTCATAGATTCCTTGTTGTAAGTTTTTTCTCTTTATTTATAATATAGAACGCAGAGAAATAATACGTGTTCGTTATGTTAATTAATGCATTATATTTCTATAGAACCTACAAGAATAGAACTTACTCCTAAAAGAACAGAGTTAACTGTGGGAGAAAGCATCGTTCTTAATTGCAAAGCAATTCACGATTCCAGTTTGGATGTCACTTTCTACTGGACACTAAAAGGACAGCCTATCGATTTCGAGAAAGAAGGTGGACATTTTGAAAGCATCAGGGCCGTAAGTTAATACACTTTTGTTTTTTGAGTAATAATAACTTTAGAAATTTGGACTCAAATGTAAAAACTTTTTATCTATGAAATGTTAAGGAAAAATAGGAAAAAAATTAATTTGATATAAATGATTATTTTCATTATTTGTTTTATGTCAGACTGAAAGAAATAATTATTTTAAAACTCCCAGTAAAAAATTAGGAATACTTTATTATGCAAATCTAGCTACTTTGGCACTTTTATTTACTCGATTAATATTATTAATATTTACACATTACTTCTCAAAGTTATGTTGCTACATAAAGTGGCTAGTGTTAAAGCATTATTAACAATAATTATGATACAACGAATAAATGCAATAACCTGCCTCACCTACTCCTCAAGGAATAATAATTATTGGAGATTTTTAAATTTCTGCAACCTGTAGTTAAAAGTGCGCATTAGCCTTAGATAAACATCCACAGACTCATCTCTTGCCCACCTAATCTTTTCTTTGTAATATCTTCTTTATTTTACATAGCTATGCAGCAATCAATTAAATGGAATGAGAAATCTTTTGAACCAAATTTTATAGAATCATCAAGTGTCTAACTCAATAGAGAAGTGAAAAAAAACACCTTCTCTCCCTCTACAGTCTTATTTAAGACAGAAGAGTTACATGGCAGAGGGAGAGAGAGAAAGCCGGCTAGAATTAGGGTGACAGAGATATTTTACCTGCTATATCCCTTCTCTGTTAGCTAAGGAGATGGTTTATGCCCACAAATTCTATTTAAAATGCTGCCACGTGCTTACCAACATCAGTTTGTTTTTCTCTAAACACTTTGGAAAACAGTGGAAAACCACAGCTATGATGAGCCTAAACATATAAAACAATAAGAATTGAATTTTATTTTTTATGATAAAGGTAATGTGATACAGTGAAAAAAGTCCTAGACCCAAAGTCGAGAATTTTGTGGATCAATTTCTAGTTTAATCCCTAATCAACTGTGTATCAAAAAGCCAGTTGCTTGCCTTGCCTAGGCATTGATCTCATAGAGAAGAAAAGTGAACAAGTTGGACCAGATAATTTCTAAGATCCCTTCTCACACTAGAATTTGATAAATTTATATAAGAAGAGTAAATATGAGCTCTCTAGTTACATTTGCCAATGTAACCAAAATTAAATATTTTCTTCAAATTATTTTCATCCTAATTTACTTGGCATTTGATGGGAGAGATATATAAATAAGAAATAATTACCAACTACATTGTTCACATCATATTAAATAAGTTTATTTTAATTATTAATGGTTATGTAAAAAATATTCAGATCCTGTTAAATTAAATGAATTTTCCTCTAACTTGTGACTTTTCTATTTCCTTTACCTTGGATTAATAATTCCTTCAAGACTGTGAATGTATTTTATGGCATGAATGTCATAAAACAGCACCAGAAAGTTATGATAGAAAAATATTACACTGAAAACAAAAACATTTCTCATCAAAAATATATCTTCTCAGAATTATCTGTAAACATTCAGATGGAGCGATCATATATAAAGTAAAAATATATCTAAAATGAATATTGTTTTTTCTTTATATAAGCAAGCCCCCTCTTTATTTTAAAATACCAATAGAGAAATTAATGGTCCTGGTCAAATTATATGAATTCTTGTTTTTGTCTCTTAGACAGTACCACTTTAGTTTGATGCCATTCTTTTGTATTAGTAAATACCTTTAATTCCTTTCATAAGGTTGGCAGTTAGCAGTACCTGCTATATTCTTTACATACTTGCTGATCTTGCCCTTGAGTAGTACAAAATTGACTCCTTACTCCCTATTAACCCATATTTTTACAAGCCATGTTAAAAATAGGCTCTGGATTGTAGACAGTGATAATAAACTATAGAAAAGAAGAGTAGAGCAAGTTATCATATTAAGAAGTGAGAAAATATTTAGGTTTAAGGTAATGTAGGACTTGCCGTTTTTAGTATATGCGGAATACTTAATAGACGTTTATATGTACTTTAAAAATTGGAAGCTTTAAAAATGCAAAACATAAAATAAATTGTCTATCCCTTTTCTCCCAATTTCCTCAAACACTGATTGGGTCCTGGATAGCTTCAGGGGCATAGATTGGAGGGAATTCCATTTTATGACATTTAAAAGACAGAGAGAAAAAAAATAAAATAATTCTATCCCCCCTCCTGCCTTTCTCCTTGTGAATTAATATGTCTGAGAAATAGTATGTTTTAGGAAAAGGAATAAAAGTGTTATATAGCAGGGAGATTTGGGAAAGCCTTGGGACTTGTGGATACCTGCTGTTGAGAAGCCAGTTGAAGACTGGCAGGGCTCAGAAGAGAGCCAAAGTGGGGCAGTCTGTGGCCTGCTCTGAGTTTCAAAGAAGAGCCATTGAAGAGATCATAGAGGGCCTAGACTGGCCCAGCAGGGTAGGAAAGCCATACAGAATTCAGGGACTTAAGAAGAAATAGAGTACCTTTGATTGGAGCTCTCTCTAAATTAACTGCCTTGGGGCCTAATCCACCAGTGGGTAAAATTGCATGGGGATGAATCAGAACAGAAAGAGGGGTATACTTGCACATTAACACAACAGAAAGTCAAATGAATCAACCAAATTTCTGACCAAAAAAATAAATAAGTGAAGATATCAATGGTGTTGAAATTTAGCAATATGTATATATATATACACCAAAATATAGCTTAATGAAGTTTTCTACCTTTAAACTAGTTGTACCGGTGTCTTTTGTACATAGCCTCTGATTTGTAGATAAAGCTCTGGGCAAATTTTTATGTGTAGCTTTTATAACATCTATATACAATGTACATTGTTATGTGTTAAGTAAAATAGTGCTTTTGGACTGCATTTTAAGTGAGTGAATAGATAAACATAGTCGCATCATGTTAAAAATAAGTATTGCTTCGAAATTTAAATTGAAACATCTATAATAAAAATGCTTCTATTTTTCTTGCCCTCTTTATTTAGGCCATGTTTTACAAACCCAGCAATATGACTGATTTGGAGTGAGTCCATTAATGAAGCCACCATTTAAAAGGGTCTTTGCAAATCTATAAACGTTTGATCCAGTTCACCAAAATCACCTTTTTGGCAGTGATATGAATTAACTGAATGTGGCAAATTAATGTGGCTATTCTAAAGATTTTTATTTCAATTCAGTTTATAAGTTAAGTGCTGTGGAGGATCCAAAGTAAAAGGCATGGCCCTTCACTCCTAAGAAAGCACAATTCAAGGAGAGAGACAGCAGGGTATGCTGTAATCTACTTTAACAGTGCTGTCACCAGAGAACTCTGTGCATACAGCTGGTAGGAGGAGTTGGTATTTGAACTGGACCTGGATAGGCAGGATTTTACCAGGTGCCTAGGAGAAGAAACTGCATTTCAAACAGAGTGAGCAAGTGAAGCAAAAATAGAAGGGTAGCATGTTTCACGAACAGTGAGGAACCACTGACCCTGACAGTACAGTGAGGGCACAGAGTGGACAATAAGTCTATATTTGTTGAATAAATTTAAAGGGAAGTAGCAGAGGCCTCATTAAAAAGTAAAAGCCACTGATTTCCAAGCTGTAGAATTGGGGTTGTATTTTGAATTCAGTAGGTAGTGATGTGATTAAATTTGTTTTTTGGAAGATAAGTCTGACAGCTGTGTGGAGCAGGGATTGAACATTCACTCTAGACTGACTGAGCAGAGATTACAATGAGGAAGTCGACCATTATAAGCTTTGGCCCTGAGTAACTATCCTGTTATCAAATAAAGCATTTACAATCATGTTTTGACACAATTGTTTATGTCAGTCAGAGGTCTTTGAGAACCTTTTAATACCCTCAGGATGTCTGAACAGCACCATGACCAAAGCCACAGACTTAATGGAGGACTGTGGTGATGCATTGTTTTCCAGAGACTTGAAATTCCTAATTATTTTTTGAGACGAAAGCTAGTTTTAATCCTTGTAATGCATGAAGAACAGTTACACTGAATATTATGGTAGCCTGCAATTTACTCTCTTTTTAGGCAGAGAAAAAAAATTTAAAAAGTTGTCATCAAGATGGTTAGCTTAAGAACTGCCTTTTCCATTGTGAACTCTCCAAACATGCTGAATTACAACTAAATGGGTAACCAAAACAAAATGCATTATTTGGATGGTTCTTCATATTAACCCAATTATCTGGTTATAACAGTTTGCTTAGGAAGGCAAGGTGGGGATATTTGACCCCATTTTTTAATGAGGAACTTGAAGCATCAGACTTTTCCAGGCCACATGAATACTAAAATGGAATAACAAGATTAAATACAGTGTGATTTTTAAACCGCATTATGTTTATTCTCCTTTATAAAGATTATCCTCTCCAGATTCATTGATCATTGTGTTCAGCCCTTGTCTATAAGCTGCAGGAGATAAAAATAAAAGGAAGATTTGGTTCTAATTTTTAATAAATTTAAAGATGACATAGAATATTAAGTATTTCAAGAAAAATATTACCATAAAAACAATTACTAATCTTTTAGTACAGCTAAATATTATTGGAGACCAGAAGAGAAATTAATGTGTATTATTATCATTGTGGAAGAAAGCAAGAAAAGGAATTAATTGAGCACATAGTGTATACAAACTACTCAGCTAAAAAATTGTTATGTAATAGCTCATCAATTTCTCATAACTATCACAGGGAGTACTATTATTTGGGGAAAATGTGCAACTTTACCTAGACCTCAGAGAATGGGTAGCATTAGGATAGGAAAAGAATAAAGAGAAAGACACCTAAAATCGGTGAAGATACTGTATCTCAGGGTTGTGAGGGATCTTGGAGATTATTGAGTTTGTCTTAAACTGATACATGGATTCTCCATCAGTATCATGAGTGTCTGCTGTAACACTTTTAATGATGAGAAACTCACTCCTCTGAAGTAGTACATTCCATTGCCAACAAGATCTGAATGTCAGAAAGTTGGAAAGTAGAAGTAATTGTGATACTCTGTATACCAAGCATGGGAACCATACAGGAACAAGCCTGATTTGTATCCCTGGTTTTTGAGCAGTATTAGGTAGATAAAAAGGGCCAGAATATAGACTCTTTAATATTTTGAGGATTTTACATTAGCAGAAAAATTCTAACCTGTGTCAGTCTTCTTATTATAGTGACTTCTACTCCTAGTTTATTGTCTTGGGAGTTAGCATCTATTTCCTAAAGAATAAAAGTTTCAGAACAGATGACAGTAAGTGTTCAACTAGCACCATTCTCTTTCCTGGTGGATAAATGTTAATGTTTTTAAAATGAATAAAATCACTGGATACACTGCCAGGGTTTACTAAGGCACAAAGTTTTGAGGACCTGGCGAGCTTCTGTTGCATCCTCTTCATCATATTAGCAGATACGAGTCTTGAAAGTATTTCATAACTAATCAGGAAGCATACAGAAGGGCAGAAGATCAGTATATCTAACAGAGGCATGCATTCTCTTAGGCTCATTTTACTCACTGGTAATATTCATACTTTCAAGTAATATGGCCTCCTAGACTCTGAGCCTTACCCTCTCCCTGACTGGCAAAGCTCTTGTTCTTCATCACCACTTGATTTCATGCCTCCTGGATCTCTGTCTTGCTCTGAATCCTGGAAACCTGGTAATCCACCAACTTCCTCTTCTCTGCTGTAATTTTTTGACTGCCACATGCTTGCTTTATAACAGTTCTCTCCAGTCTTCAACCTAACTTAACAAAAGAAGTCACTTTGTCTTTTTAATGGCATTCAATAATGGAGTAAATACCAACCAAAGCTTCGGGACTGAAAAGGAAAGAGGTTACCCTCAAGGCCTTAGAATTTTCAGATTATTCCAGGAAAGTGTACCACATCCATTTTCCCTGCTTGTATGTGATTCTGCAACATTTTATATATTAATGAAATAAGCTAAACTGCGAGGTCCCTAAAAGCATTTTATGTTTGATCACTTTGCACTGTGGACATCCATAAAATATCTACTCAGTCAATATTTATTAAATACAAAAAATAAAATCGTGACATAAAGCATTTTCTCAGTTTAGCCAACTATTGCATTATTTCAGAGGTTTAATATAAATGCTGCATAAAATTATGTTAAAACCTATTATAAAATAGTTTATTCTCTTGCTTTTTAACTTTTTACATAAAATTGGATGTTCACTTTAGTACGGTTTGGAACTGAATAAAAGATGACTGCCTTAGATGACATCTGAGACAGTCTATTATTGGAAGACCACTTTTTAATTTCTGGGGATGTTATCTGAGTAATCTGTGGACCATAATACCTTCAGGATCACAGCTGGATACTAGCCCCATGTTGATTATCCACCTTCATTTTTACTCTAATTGTCTCTCTTCATTTTTTATAGTTTGTCAGATGTAGTATAATCAAGTGATACCTCCAAAGTTATCACATATGAAAAAATAGACTTAACCATCCAAGTCACACAGGCCTCCCTTTGTTCATAGAATCTACCAAAAGAAACCTTCAGATATGGTATTATGGTAGGGATACAAAGCATTTTTATTCATTTAGAGGCTCCATTTTTGATAGATGTTTTATCTTTATAATATATTTACATGGCATTATGGGTGATATGAAAGTTACTAGTTTCTCTGAAATGTTTTGTAGTACAAAACTGCATATTTGGTTGGTTGATTTATTGATTGGTCATTTGACTGATTGATTTAGAGAGAAAATAAAGCTTCTTGATAATGGCAATTTTAGTGTAGGCTATGCTGAGAAAAATCAGATCAGTAGCCTATGTTCTGTGATCTCTGTGGGAATAAAAAATATAGCGAAGAATGATGTTTCTCAGAGATTCTTATCAGAGCCATCTGGATATTTCAGATTATTGGGTTGGGAAAAGTAGAGAATAAGAAATAGGAAATACTCCTTACCTCTTAGTAGAATTTATTTTCCTAGAGTGTAAACTCCAGAAATTAAGAAGTGCATAAAGTCTAGAACTCCATATATTTTCCCTTTTGGAAGTTTTATTTTTCTCAAAAATTATTTTTTCCTTTCATTCATATATGTGTGTATATATATATATATATGAATATATATGAATATATATGTATATATATCTGAATATATATATATTCAGACTGGATTTCTGTAATAATACATTCTCATTGTGTTTGTTGTTTTTAACCCAACCAAAGGATGAATTTAATCAGTAATGAAATTCCTGTGTCTTTGGAAATATGACTATTGGTAGTCCCCAGTACATTTCTGCAACCATTGTTATTATTTTCAACCTTGACCATGAAGTCTATTTGATTTGTTTCAATGATTTTTATTAAACTAAATTCTAACCTGAGTCATTTTCAATAGTAAATTACTTACTTAGACCTATTAGTCTTTCTAAGATGTATAACAAACTTCTAATAAGTATTTTTATGCAAAATAATACTCCAGATATTATGAGTTTCAGTTAAGAATTTCTATTGTATTTTTTCATTATTACTCTAAATTTCTATTAATCATTCTGCCATTGTACATTGAAGAATAATCAGTGGAACTTGATTCTAGAACTGCTTCCTCTTCCTCTTCCTCATCTGACAAAGACTTATTTTTACAACAAAGCAAAAGTTTTTATAAATTATATATGTTCTAAACAGTTTAGAATGAATAAATAAATAAATGCATAATATTAAGCCCACTCTTTAAATTATAAAAGTGTAACTTTCTACATGTATCAAATGTTCAAGTTGTTACTGAAATGAGTATATAAATTATTTTTAGAACCGAATACTTATAATCTTGTCTCAATATTCCAGTTTTGCCCACAATCAGTGTTTGCTGTTTTTTCTTAAGAGGCTTCTATTCAAATCTTGGTAATTTGTTATAATTACCTCTGTCTTCCTTTTGTTTTCCTGCATGCCTCTCCCTTTCATTATTTTAATTGATTTGTAGGCCTGTCCAAATGAATTGAATTAGGAAGGATAACAAATTGTATCAGTTTTAACTGAGGACATCATACACCATTGTAATAGATACCACAGTGTATTGCCCAGATTCCTCTTTCAAGAATAAGGCACTCCCCAGATTCCCCTTTCAAAAATAAGGCACCCCTTTCTCAAGCCACTGAGAGTATTAGTGGCTGATGGCTCTCAGCTGAGTCCGTCTCTGGGAATTGCTGTCAGCCAGAGAGAGTTGTCTGGCCCAAATTATACCTTCCCCCAGCCTGTGCCTAAGGGTAGGGATAATGAATGAATGGAGATGATTATAAAGGCCGAGTCTCTTGCCTCAAAGTGAGACAATTCTGGGGGGCCATCTTAGCTCCAGAGTTTCTTATGGGATAAGCTGAGGCCTTTGTTATGATTGCATCAGAGTTAAACACATCCTATGCTCAATTCCACTTTCTTCATTCTCCCCACAAATGTTGATCTCAATGGCATTTCTCAACGGAGTCTCCATCTCAATGGAGTCTCCATCTCAAACTGTTTCTCTGAAACCCTAACCTAAGACAGTCCTAATGTCAAATGCCATCACAGAGAAAGCACTGGAAACAGATATGAGTAATGATAAAAAATAATAATTGTTCTCATCCATTGAATGCCTCCTAGATATTTAGCAATGTGCTAAACTTTTCAAATGTTATTTACTTCCCACAAATACCTTATGATATAGGAATTAATTTAGGGTTTTGTTTAGGGGTTTTGTTTTTGACAGAAGGAAGAGAAATTCAGAAAGATAAACAACATTCCCAAATTTAAATAATTGTTATATAGAAGAATTATTATTTGAATTAGTTCTGAACCCTAATACAACACTGTCTCTCAATTTCTTTTAAAACATAGAGCATATCTAGAAATATTTAGGGAGATAATATTTAAAATTTCCCACTTGTTTCATTTAATGATAGTTATATCATCTTGTGAATAATGTAAATATCTTTTACCTATTATAGAATTTGTGGGTGAATTATTCTCATTGCTGGTAAAATTTTCATATATTCATCAAAATCATTCACACCTATGAAGTTCGTCCTATGATTAATTGGTTACATTTATATTATACAAGTTCTTTTTTTTCTAATATTTGTAAATTTTATATCATGAGCAGTCTCCTTCCCATTTGCCAAAAATATGTTTCTGTTATATATATTTTTAAAGGCAGCCCTACAGATCTGACTCTTCAACATTTAGTTACTCACTTCAGAATAAATTTGAAAGTTTTATTATCTGATTAAGACCTAGACTAAAATATGTAAATAGAATTTTACATCATAAAGAGAACTTTTGCCCTTTCTCTCTCATATGTATTGTTTCTTTTAACTAGAACAACAACATTGTGAGTCAGGCAAATTATCTACAAATGAAAAAAAAGTGCCACAGGAAGGAAGAGGAGTGAAGGGCCTCACTGAGGTTTGGAGCAACACAGGCACATTTATGACACAGCCACCATTACCATTTAGGCTTCTTGGAGGTTAAACTTCATTGCTGTGAATAATATTCCAAATCTAGTTTGATGTTTCAAAGCAAAGATAAAAAGAATTAAAACTACCTGTAATTCTTCATTGTGACATTTTGAAAATTGAAGACATGAAGAGATTGTGTTTCTTCTCTGTAGTCTCACATCTTTAGATAGACAACCTATTTTTATTTTTACCTTACCTTTACTTGATCACTATTAAAACATTAAAATCATGTTTTCTGTAACATCAAATCACCAAATTGTTTTTAAAGATTCTCCCATAAAAGTTACTAAGCATGAGTTGAAAAACCTTTTTTTTTTAATTTTTATCTTTCAATTAGTGTTGACATTCAATATTATTTTATACTAGTTTCAGTTGTACAGTATAGTGGTTAGACATTTATATAACTAACAGGAAAAACATGTTAAAGTGTCCTACTACACTTGCCTCTTCAGATATTCTCCGGTTGTTTTCCCATTAATTTAAGCTCACTCTCTCTGGCTGCTATTATTATCATTTTATAGTATGTTAATCCCTTTTTATCAACTTCCCTTTTTAGTTTTTTGAAGATTCTCTCAAAATAGATATGAGGCGCAATGTTACCTTACTTTTACTGCTGAAAATGAGGCAAAACGTATAGAATACAAAAGTCTCAACTGTTCTTCCACATCTGAGACATTTAAAACCATATCTGTTCTTATTCAGTATGTTATTTGCAGCATTGGTTTCACCTGAGAATTTGGCCCCCAAAATCCAGTTTTCAAAAGTCAGATAGCTGGTCGTGCCTCAGATTTTGTCCTTATCCTCACCTGCAGTGCTCTCAGTGCTTCCATTATGCCTTTCCCATACCTCCACCAGAACAAGTATCAAATTCTATTATAAATGTTTCTTGATTCTTTCTCATCTTCTCATTTCCAGAAGTTAAGAACATGTTTATTTTCTGAACTCAATACAGTATCTGATACACATTAACGACTAAATAAATATTTGTAGAGTTGCTAAAGGAATAAATGAAGGTAGGAGTATATGAAGTAAAAACTAGCCATTTAGAATAAGCCACTCAGAAACAGATGTTGATTATCATATATAAATAGCTTTTTTTATTTTTTGTTGACCAAGGAAAGTTTCTCATTTCTATTACAATAAAGGAGAATGTCAGTGATCAATAGCTTTATTCATTTTGCTTCATGTCAAATTTAAATATTTTTGATATTGTGCTAAAAATAATTGCTTTCTCTAGAAATAGTAGTCATAGGAGTTTTTAATAAAATAAAAATAGAAAGCAGTTTCTAGTTATGTTGAAGTAATGCCAATATGTTTTATTAGTTTCGTTATTTTAAAAAGAATGCCCTACACATATATCTGTGTATCCGGGGGATATAATTTAACCTACAGAATGATGAAATGCATAGTATAATAAGACCCTTAATACTAGAATTTATACTTTGAAGGAATAATATATAAAAGAAGATTATTCCTTTTAGTTTTTGAAAGCCTCGGTAAACAAAAGACTGTCCTCATTCTCTATACCATATAAGGTTTAGGACTCTTATAAGCAAACATGGTTCAGTTTTACATTTTGAAATACTATTTATATGTAGGTATTGTGTTTTAGTCTGACTTCTATATTATTTCTCAAAGTGATTTTCAAAGAGTTGGGTTTTTGAGAGGTCATTATTTTCAAGACATCTTTGAAATTCTACTTTTATTTTGCCGTTCCTCTTTCTGTTTTGTATTAAATTCTAAAGGATGCCTAAGTGTTATGATGTGTTTAGCTTTAGCTTTTCAAAATCCTCTAGTTTCTTTCATGGACTATTTTTATCATACTATAATATAAGAGTGACTTTAGGAGTCTAGAATTAATAACTCAGTAGGTAGCCTCTTAAAGAAGTTTTCTCTCAGTAAAAGAGGAAGAGGAAAATTTAGAAATAACTATTGGGCTATTTATTTTCTTTTGTCATCTAATATTCCTCATATAAGAGAAGCAGAAAAGATCAATTTAGAGAATTTGGAAAGCATGACACCATTTTCTTTAATGAATATTTGATGGCTCTGTAGAGATCAGTGTACGATAGATGAATTCTGAATATATCACAGTTCCACAAAGATTTATTGAGCACCTATACAATAGGCATCTGTCCAGGAACTGAGGATTCTGTTATAATCAATACTAAGCATTCTATGGAGCATATCTGAATACAACTAAGATAGAGTGCTACCTTTGAGGAGCTTAGTCTTTTAGAGGAACAGACTTATAAATTGATATGTGGCGAGAGCAATGGAAGAAGTATGTTCAGAGAACACAGTCCAAGTTACATATCATCCAACCAATAGAAGCAGAGCAGACTTCCACTAAACTAAATAATATCTGAGCCTATTCTTAAAGGAGAATAAAGAGTATTGCAGGCAAAGCAGGGAGAAGAAGCAGAAGGGGAAAATATGTTCTAGGTTAGAGACTAAGCATGAGGAAAATATGAAAGATAGTGAAATTTTGTCTTCCAAATTCCAATAACAAATGGTGATCTTATAGTTAAAACAACCTCATCTGTTACTATAGTAATTCTATTTTAAAGAAAGCTTCTCATATCACCTATTAAAGTTAAGTAAATGACCATGATTATGCTCAGTTCCAATTATAGCAAGTTACATATTTCTAACAAAAGTAAAGCTGCCAGATTTTTCCAAATTAAATCCAGGGATAAATTACATGTTGCTTAGCATAAGTACATGTGTTTTACATAAATTTACATGTTGTTTGATGCTTTCTGTGGGGTATATAAAAAAGACATTAACTATTACAGTGTTAAGATTCAGAATTCAGAGTCATTAAAATAATTCCCTGAGAAGCATTATGTGATTTTTTTCAGGAGGCTGCTTATTATTCTAGAAACAGTTCTAAGAATACAATGTAGTTAAGGAAAAGTGGACTAAAATTGGAATTTCTGTTCCTTCCTATATTTATTCCTTTATTACATTATATAATTTGAAGACAGGTATTATACCTATCTTGCTAACCATTGCCAGCACCTGGCATTATGCCTGGCAGATTATTTGCTAAATAAAATATTTGTTAAATTTATTATTGTATAAACAAATAGAATTTTATGCTGTTATATATAGTTGCTTTCTCATTTTCTTGTTCATGTGCTAAACTACCACACCAAAAAAATAGTAATATACCAATATCAGGGAAATTTTTAATACATCACTTTACAAAACTTAATGATCATTTGTAATGTGTATAGTACTTTATCAGGGCAGGAAATACACAGTTGAGTCAAGCATGATTTCTCCCTTCTAGAACTCTTCATTTACACAGACTTTTGAACAACTATTTAATGTGATAATTATTATAGTATTGAGACATTATACTGTTGAGAGAAAATAAAACTCTGGAGGAGAAATTTGAATTATTAACCAAGTATGTCATTGGCAGAAAGACTTGTTCTTAGAATTAGTGTTCAACTGGGTTCACTTAAATTCTTTACTAAAGGTTATCAATCAACTAGTATAAGGTAAGGTGGTAATACTCTGATAGCTTTTTAATTACCCTAAAATCAAGCTGTTTCTCATTATATACCTTACACATCTGTAAAACCAAAATAATTAACTATTTTGAAGCAAAAATAGCTAAAATAATTTAGAATGCATTAATTGTGAAGACAGAATATTGCAGTGAACACTTCTAAGATTACAGATCAAGAAGTCTAACTGAAACTATAAAATACTGTATTCTATCCTGTTTAACACGTGATAGCCCCACTATTAAATATAGCATATCGATAAAATTTTGTTTGAAAGTACTTATTAACTATAGTAATAGTATTTTCTAAAAGCATTTCTGAAAACTGCACTCTAATTGCCATTACCCATCATCACCTAAGTAGTAAATATCTAAAGACCTTAGGCTTTCCCTGAAGTAGGGACCTGTGTGTAGTAGGGACCTGTGACATGCTTTGCTCACTGTGCCCATCATATCAGTAATGATTCTGAACAGTCTGTTGCAAAGTCTCTGGTGTTTAAAATAACTTTAGCCAGTTTTAGAGATGCAAGCATTTCAATAAGAATGTTTTCATTTGCCTTTAAGAATAATCAGGCAGAATAAGTTAAGGATTTTCTTTTTTTGCTTAGTTTTTTTTTTGGAGTTTTACCCACATTGTTGTTTCCAACTACATATAGTCTCATACCAAAATTCTGACTGGAACAATCCATTGTTCTGTTTTATTTTTATATTTTAGGTGTTGAGATATAAATACCTTTAGAGAAAAGGAAGTTTTATAGTTTAAATATCAATGAATACACTGTGAACATCTCCTTTTTGTAAATGAATAACTATAGGAAAGGAATTAAGGAGTAGTCATCCTAAATATATAGAGGTGACCATTGAAGATAGTCTGCCAGTTAGTTTTTGCTACAAAACAAACCACTCGCGACTTAGTGGCTTCAAACCACCATTTGTTTAACTCTTCATTCTATGAGTTGGCAACGTGGGCTGTAATCATCTGGTTTATCTGCTGATCTCAGCAAGACTCACTCATGCATCTATTGCCACCTGCCTGCCAACTTCCAGGAAATAATGTTAGGGATCAGCTGGCTGGAGGCTGGGGCTACTGGGGCAATTGGGCCACATGTTTCTTATTATCCACCAAGCTAGTCCAGATTTGTTTACATGAATGTCTCAGGGTTCCAAGATCTAAGAGAAGTGTCATCATCCCTTAGGTCTAGGCTCTAAACTTGTTCAGTTTCACTTTTGTCACATTCCATTGGTTAAAACAAGTCATAAGGCCTTACCAGATTCAAAGGGTGACGAAACCTCCTGTTGGGAGGAACTGCAAAGTATTGTGGCCATATTTGCAATCTATTTCCATCTATTCTCTATCCAAAGTATTTTTTATTTGTCTAACTTGCAGTCCTTCTCCCCGGATCCACAAAATTCTCATCCAATTATAGTTTTAATTGCCATTTCAGTTAGCTTTTAATGCAAAACAAACCACCAAATTTATGATCCAGTTCTATGGGTCAGTAATTTGAGCTGGACTGTTGTTTTCTCTGCTGCTCTATATTGGGCTCACTAATGCATCTGCAATTAGCTATCAGGTCAGCTAGGTGATGTTTGGAGAGGTGGCTGCTAGGATAGCATGTCTCTGCTCTAAGTGATCTCTTACCCTGCAGCAGTCTAGCCCAGGCTATACCACATGGCTTTCACAGGGTTCCAAAATAGCAATCTCCAGTGTGCACACATATTGCAAGCATCTGTTTGTTCATGTTTAGTAATGTCTGAGTGACCAATGCCAGTCACTTACTGAGGCATGGTGAATGCGGGAGAAGGTTACCTAAAAGTATGGATCCAAAAAGGCTCGAAAAACTTCAGGGCCATTATTACAACAACCCTATCACACAGTTTCACTACTTAATGATCAGTGTCAAATGATTCTTAACTTCAGTTATGGTATCATTTTTAACACTAAACTAAAAGCTAGATTATGCATGTGGTATTATGTAGTATACAAATGAGCATTTGGAAAAATAATCATTTGCATGATACTGAAACTCACAAACTGTCAAATGCTTTGACCAAATTAACTAGTCACTATCTGAACTGACATTTCTTTATTGAATTAAGTGATAGTAATCAAAGCACTTGATCTGATTATACAGTCATTTTTCCATTTTATAAAGTTTTTCTCTTTTTTCAAAATGTTAAGAAATTTGAATCACTTTACTTGTTAATAGAAAATTGGTAACAGAAAAAATATTAACAGAAACATTGATTTTAATTTAAAAATGAATTAATTTTTATTGGTATTTCAGAAAAATAACACGTTTTGAAGATAATTTTAACATTTTCTACCTCATCTATCCTAAAGTAATCCATATTAAATGTCTCTCCCAAAAATTGGTTCTAGTGATTTCTGTGCTTTAGTTATATTTTGATAGGAACACAAACAGATATATTTATTAATGAACTGATGAAAAGAGATTATGGATATATCTAAAACAAACATGAAATATACTAAATATTTTATACCCAAATGAATTCAAAGGTGCTGTTAGCCAGCATATTCAAGTTGTTTCTCATTAATTAATGGTGGTATCATTATTTATGTTATCATTGATTTTTTTTACAGCTTAAATTGTTGAGGAAAATGGAAATATTTATGGAAGTGATCATAACTAGAGTTAAATTAAGAATTTATCATATAAAGCTGTGAAAAATAATAGGCTAATCTAATGAAAATAGTACAAGTGAAAAATATAACTATTCCAAATTCATATCATTTTCAACTTCTACATTTAGTAATTTTGTATCCTATGAAACTTATATGGATTACTGTGGCTTTAAGGAACACAGAGTGTAGCATGTGAATGTGTTCCTCAAGTAATTATTACACTTGAGAATTCAAAAGGTTTTAGGAGTTTCCAAAAGCCATCTAAAGATAAAAACAAAGATGACTACAGTATATTGACTGAGACATGCTTAACCTGACAAAGTTTATAATGAGTATGGTTCACATTAGGCAGTTCCGTTGAAGTCCTTGGACTCAAAAAGGTGAAGATTCCATCAGTGATCACAATGGCAGAAAATTAATTTTCTGTGAGATTGATTTTTAGCTGGTAACACCAAAGAATGCCATGAATGTCATCAAACTCCTTCAGGAAACTCTTCAAGAATTTTTATACAGTCATGTTTATAATTCTAATATATGAAATCAAGAGGACTTGAAAAATTAACTCACCATATGACTTAATATACAAAAAGATAATTCAAATATAGATTGTATGTGTATCTGTATAGAAAGCCCATGTACAGCCAAGAAAAATTTAAAGAAATATTACTGAATATTTCTAGGTAGTCGACTCATAGTAGAGCATGCTTAACTAAGTCAAAAATAAAGACTGTCTATCAGCCTGGAACATCCTAGTGACATCAAGCTCTATCTAGAAAGCAGTTACAAGTGTCATCTTGTGTCTAAATGTCTTTTTTGCCAGGCATGGAGGTCTCATCTATCATCATAAGCTTTACATTTACTATGTCATTAATATTATTCACCAGCAGTTCTTAATGTTAAAAGCAAGGTAACATGCTTTTGAGGTTTGGAATGCAGTTGTCAGTATTTACACAATTGTGTTGGGTTGACCAAGCATGGAGAACAGATAACAGCAAGAGAACATTGTAGCAGCTTTCCCAGGGTCAACTAAAACATAACCTTTGCAAAGAGGCTTGAAAATAAAGTATAAAGAACAATATATCACGTGAAGACTATCAGAATGAAGCTTTAGATTGCTAACATACAATCATAGTGCTAGACCATTTTGATATACAGCAAAAGGAAATACAAAGAGTCTTTGTTAACAGATAACTCTAGAAGACCTTACACCAGAGGCAGAATCATAAAGAGACTAAGTTCTAAATAACCTTCTATAGTTATAAACAGAAGGGCTTGGACACGGTGTAGGAAAAACTGCTTATCAGGTACGGATTGTTTTAGCCACATAAACTGATTAGCTTATAGCAGTGTTTGATGATATATACTTAGCTTGGTGTTTCCCCATTGTAACCATGTTTTTCAGCTCTAAAAGTCAATTTTTCATTTTTTCACCATAATGTAGGTAGTTTTTTTTTCTACTTGTACAAATAATACAAATTTACTGTAGATCATTTGAACATCCTAAAACTAGTAAGAAGAAAATGAAAGTCCCTTGGAATCGCACTACCTTAAGATAATCACGATTAATTTTTGTAATCATTTTCATGTATCTCTTCAAGCATACATAGACACACATGTTACACAAGTGATGTATCATACATTCTGCTTTAATTAGGATGACTTTCCCCTACTTTTATCCTCCTATAATAGCATTTACCAGAGCTAGTTAAGCTTATTAATATCTTAATATATAACTAACTATATTTTTCCTTCTTCTACTAAAAACCCTAGGCAAATTTATATATCTACAGGGATATTTTTGTTATTTAAAAAAAATTAAAACATATTTTACATTCTTTATCTGCATCTCATTACTCTTATTCAATAATCTTGAAAATTTTTCCATGTCATCTGATATACTTCTAATTCATTCTTTTCAATGGATATATAATAGTAGTCTATAGTACGACTATACCTCTATTTAGCCATTTCCCTATTAATAAATATTAACTTTGTTTTCTGTTGTGAGAGATTTATGAACAATGCTACAGAAAACATCTCTAAACATTTCTATCCATGTGTATTAACAATTTTCTTTCTATAGATTCTCAGAAATAGATTGCCGGGTAAAATAATAAAACTATTTGTAATTTCAATAGATGCTGCCAAATTTTTTCCAAGAAATGTTATAAAAGTATACTACTAGGTGACATCCTTACACGGTAAAAGATTAATATATTTGGTGAGGAAGAGGTGTCAAGAGTTTTTGGTGTGAACCCAGCTTTTTCTGTATTTAGCTGTATGACCTTGAACAAGTCATTTCACCTGAGTCCTCATCTAATTGAAGAAGTTAAATAAATGACTCCTAATGTTCTTGTATAATTCTAAAGTTCTATAATTTTTTAAAGGTTATATTCAAAGACTGAAACCTAAGAAACTCTCTAAATACGGCATCCAGTAACAGTGAAATCATTTTAATATTTTTTAGTGAACACTAACCATTTTTTCAGGAGGGCACATTCATAGCTCCAAAATCACATATTTCTTTGTTAAATATTGCATACTTGCTTGCATAGAATATACTTCAAAGTCTCATGATGTCCTTAGAATTGGAGACATCTTAATGTAGAAGGAGCTCCAAATTGGAAAAAATAATCTCAAACAGAATTCTTCTCTACAAATAAGAATATGTTTGTATATATAATATCTTGATAAATGATAAAACGCTCTTCTAAAGGTAAATAAAGATTTCCTCTTTAAAAGCAAAAGTAATCTCATAGGTTAAAATAATGTCTTTTTTTCCGGGTAGGAGATCGGCATCCCTTATTTTGCATAACCAGCAAACAAACAAAACATTCACGTATACTGAAAAATTCAAGCCCTATCAGTATGAAATTGTAGGACAAAATATATGTGCATGTATGAGAATTGGTAGTGCTGTCAATCAAAAGATGTACAGCTTTGAAACCTCTTGTAAATATTTTTGAAATATCAAAGCTGTATTACATAGTTACAATAGAGTGAGGAGAGAGAGTAGAATATGGCATCATTGATGATTTTCAATCTCAGTCTAAGTAAACTCTGATTTTTATACATTAAATAATTGGTAGCTTCTCTTTTATAAAATTGTAAAACCTTGTTATTAAAAATGAGTCTTCTGTGGAAAAGTGTCTTGACTCACTTTCAAAATGTCAGTTGAATTTAACTGAAAGTCCTTAACCTTGAACTTTTCATAGTTGACTTTTGATTGACACATTTATTCAATTTGACCTTTTGTTTTGACTGAATTATTTTTTCCCTGTTTGAATCTTCATCGGAAGATTACTGTTATAGCCTTCAATCTAAGCAGTTTGAGTAGTCTTTTCTGACATTGATGTGTTTGAATTCCCTAAATTCTTAGTATCTTTGGTGTTGATGTGAAAGACAGTGCTTAAATGGTTGCTGTGACCCAAATTTCCTTCAGCTACTTGTTGAAGATTGCATTTGTTAAATATTTACTAATATTGCAAATGAAATGTAAATACCTAAAAAAATTGAATTTTGAGGAAAAATCTTAAAACAGCCAGATAGTTAAGTGGCAAATTTATTTTTAGAAACTCTTATATAAAATTAATTATTCCATTGAAATATTATGTTTTAGCAAAAGAGGTTAGGTATAAAAGTGTCTCCACTGCTCTTTTTTTTTTCATATATGTTAACGCACTTATTCCCTAACAAACCATATCCTTTTATATATGTGAAGAGGCTTCTATGTGTCAGACACTGTGCTAGGCATGAGATATACCAGAGTTAAACAATAAAAATTCAGTGGGTAAATTTAAAAATCTCATTGGCTCATTGTATGATCTAAGAATTGGGCAATATCCCATCTCATCAAGTAGAAAGGAGCTCGGAGGAGCTATACAAAATGGAAGGCTTTTGTAGGCAAAATGAGGAAGAATGGATTATTTCTTAGGTAACCTGCCTATGGAGGATGGAGGTGGGCTACCTCACTGAAACTGCAATTGGGTTAGTTGTTAAGTCTAAGTTTGGTGACATCAGCTTAACACAAGTGACTCTATTTTGAGCCAGTTGTCTCTTTTTTAATAGTAGTAAACTGAATTTCATCATCATTTATAAGAGCGAAGTACAAATGTGGTTGATACTCACATGGTCAAATGTAGTTAGAAATGTCTTTAGGTGGTGACATATACCCAGTGGATACAAAGATCTTTTTTTTCTTTTTTATTTTTCAGTTATTTTATAGCTCAAGAAGATGAAATAAGAAATAGTTAATTTTTCAACCCAGCAAGTTCTGGGTTGGAAGTAGTTCTCTAAATTCTTCCTGAAAATGAAGGTCCTTTTTTAGCTTAAGGGTCACTCCTCTCATATACTATTACAGACAACTAAAAGTCAGTAGTCAACACCTTTCAGCACTTGCATTCTCCCTGTATGTCTCCTTAATCAGATTTATAAATTCATTAGGAAACTTTTCTATCTTACACATTACCACAGATGAGAATTTTGCTCTTTTTTTTGTTTTGTTTTGTTTTGTTTTGTTTTGTTTTGTTTTTGCCAGTTTAAAACTCAGGTACACCTTTCTCCAGCCTCTTATTACAACCTCTTCAATGTTATTTCGGCCTCCATTAACAGTTTTATTGGGTTCTTCCCATCTTGTACTGAGGGTCTTTTTGCTATAGGAAAATACTCTTGATATTCTAGTGTAAACAGAAGATCTTACACTTTGTTGTAAGTAGCTACACACCTGGGATCTTCACTCCAGGGACATACGTTATTTAATAACACCCTGGATTCGATGATTGCCAAGGACATGTCTTACTTTGCTAGTCCTTGGCCTCTTAGCAAGACTGGAGATAAGAAGTAGTTATTTGTTTTTGTTTTTTTAAATCTAGAGTCCTGATTCTTTTGCTTTATTTTATATTTATATTCTGCTTGAGAAATGAGTGATTCTCTTTTTTTTGTTTTCAGCTTATCTCTCCATATTTTTACCTTATTATATACTGCTAAAAGAAACCTATTGGTACTTTCAGTTTTCTTCCTGAAATCTCCCTAGGCAAATTCTTCCTGAAATCTCCCTAGGCAAATTCTAAGTTTGTTCACTGTGGATAGTATGTTGGTCACATCATCTTGGATGATAGTGTTGCTCAACTTTCCAGCACTGCCTAAAGGGTCACTTTTTCTCTAGTCTCCAATAACAATTTCCTCACTGTTCCTTAAGACCATATCAATAGTCTTCTTGAGATCTTTGCAGCTTTCACTGACACTGTCTTCATGGCCTTTCCAGTCTTTGCACCATAACTCCAAAGCCAATGCCACATGTTTTGGCTTTAGTTACAGCAACACCCCACTTCTAGGTACCAAATTCTTTTATGGTTATTCACTGCTGTACAACAAGATGCTCCAAAACTTAGTGGTGTAAAATGACAGCCATTTTGCTCTTCTCACAATTTTATGGGTCCTGGAATCAGGCAAGTAACAGAGAGGATGGCTTGAAATTCAAAGATGTCCTGAATCTGTTTCACAGTGGCTGATACTTCAGCTGGGGTAGCGAGTGAAAGATAGTAATGTTATTCCATTTTTAGACAATGATGTAATTCATCCTAAGGAAAAACATGTATTATCTGTTATGATTGCTAACATTTTTTTGCCTGTTACTGTTGCCTCACTGAGCCAACCTAAGGACCAGGTGTTACTTAGATTATAAAATATCACTGAAGAAATTCCATGAGAACGTTACTCTATCATACAAACACTAGAAAGGAATTTTTCATAATCTTAATGATATAAGTCTAAATACTGCTCTTGCCTAGAATTCTCTTAAAGAAAACTGGTCTTCTGTTGCAATTTTGAAACTACCAATTTCTAAGTGAGAATGAGAGTCCCTGTATAGTCCTTCCAGCTCCAGGACTGTAGAATTTAGATGAAGTCATCATCTCCATTCTTGAAAGTGTGAGATGTTATCTCCTTGTCAGTCATCAACAAACTGAGTGTACCCTACACAGACTGAAGCTGGCAAAGGTTGTCAGTGAGTCTTGTGTTTGCATTAGAGATGCAAGAAAAAAATAAAAAGAATATTTGGACAAAATAACACATAAATATACTAATGTCTAGGTGGGCACACACCAAATATTTAAAATAAAACATAAAGTTTATCACTCTGTTTTTTAACACAAAACTTAAGAACATGTAATCTATTATATATCTATGTTTTTATATCAACATAAATTGAGAAAAAGACTGCAAGTCAATGAAGAATAAAAGAGATGGTGCAGGCATTAAGGTTGGAAAGGAAAGGAATTTTATAAGTTGCAAGGAGATGTATGCCAACTCCTCGATATTTATTCCAAAGAGCACCATTGCTTAGATTGTGTATACATGTTCTAGGAGATCGCAGGCAATGTCAGTGTATAGTGGAGGGTTCAGCGGTTCAGCAAAAAAAAACTTCATGGATGTGTAACCTGTGTAGTCACACAGGGCCCCACACTGAGAAGGGTGTTTTGCTTGGTATTATGCTTGGCTGTCACCATTTTGAAATTCTTAATAATTTTTGGACAAGGAACCTACATTTTCATTTTACACTGGGACCCACAAATTATGTAGCCAGACCTAAGCTAATCTGTGTAGCCAATGGTTAGTTAAACCTTTCTGAAAGAGATAGGACTTGAATAAGGCTTTAACATATAACATAGAATTTGTTGACTTTGTCAGGTCACTGGGGAACCACTTGTAGAAATGTACAAACCACATGGGAGAAAAGATAGGTTAATTCCAGCCTCAAATGCTGATTAAAAAGTTGGACTATCTTATCGGCAATAGGTGAAGATAGCCAGTGAAGATTTTTACAACTGTAAAGCAAACAACCAGACAGCAACAACAACAACAAAAAAAGCAGTTTTAAAGAAGGACTTTAAGGAGAGACAGAGGGAGGATAACACAGAGGATATAAAGAGCTGATTTAAAAGCTACTATTAAAACCTTAAAGACAGAATGATGGCTAAAACTATATAGGGCACACAGGAAGAGAAAATACCTTTCTCTGGACCCAATCAGAGTATTGTGCTATCAAACAAACACATCCATCTCTCTTATTCACATCTTCTTCAATCCTAGATGCAGATATAAGGAAAGCTGCTCCACATTCTCTTCCTGTGTGTTTTTCCATCAAAGCTAGATTAGATTAGATACTCTTTAAGTACTGTCTGTATAACCAGAGTTGAATATAGCATATTAAAATAAATATCTATTGGATTAATTAGTGATAATTACGTAAACAATAAAAAGAGGATAAATCAAATGTTCTCAGTAGTCATGTAGGACAAATTTTGACAACAAGTAGAATGGAAGGAGCTAAGAATAAGTTGAAGAAAGTGTAAATTGATAAATTATGTAAATTTATTTTATGCCTTTTTTAACTTAGAGTTCTAGATTAATATATATTAAATATTAGTAATATAGAAATATAGAAATGACACTATATGTACTTAGAACTTGTCTTCATCCATCGAGACTGCTATAATAAAATACCATAGATTGGGTAGCTTATGCACCACAGAAATTTATTTCTTACAGTTCTGGAGGCTGAGAAGTCCAAGATCAAGACTCTGGAACATTCAGTGTCTGGTAGGAGCCTGCTTCCTGTCTGGTTGATAGATGGCCTTCTTTTCAGTTTCCCAACATGGTGGAAGGGATAAGAGCTTTCTAGGGTTTCTTTTATAAAGGCACTAATCCCATTTATGAAGACTTCTATCCTCATACTCTACTTATCTTCCAGGAACCTTCCCTCCAAATACTATACCATCGCATTGGGGGTTAGGTTTTAATACATGAATTTGGGGGGACACAAATATTCATTCTGTAGCAGAGCCCTTCTGCTTTGGTCATTTATCTTAATCTTAGATAAAGGAATGCCCATTTACCTCTCTACTAGGGAAAAGAGATCAGATAAGAGACATCTTTCAAGAATCAGGCCCAAACATGCCACCTAAGTCTGACATCCACTGGCATGTTAAATGTTACACCCCCTAGACCTGTATGTCTACTTGAGAAAGAAGAATATTAATGTGACTTTGTACTTATAATGCTAAATGATCTAGTTTAGATATATAGCCATCCTGAGTTCATCAATGAGTCATCAACTTATCTTTTCTCTTTAACTTTTGTCATCGAGTAACACTGTTTCTGTATTTTTCTTAGTACTAAAAAAATACTTTATTAAAATATGTATTGGAAAGTAAATACTAAGATCCCATTTTTACATATTTGTAGTCTTCAAGGCATTGCTAGTTGTATGTAATATTTCACCAAATTAGACATAACTCTTTTTGTTGAATAGTATTTTGTCAACTGTGGATAGTATGTTTGTCTAGTATTTTCTTCAATGGTAGCAATTAATATTTCTATTTTAGATAATATGTCCAAATTATTTAAATGCCCAAGTTAGTATCAGCTACTTTCTTTTAAAATATATTAAGACTCGTGTCATTATAAATGTAAATCTCATTATATAAAGTTTTAAGAAAAAAAAGTTGCAAAAAGAAAAAGTGTATATATATTTGTTATTTTATATATATATTTATGTATAATATATATAATTTTCTTATGATAGAGTACTTTAAACAAATTATCCTCTGGGAAAAAGAAAAACTTACCAGAAAAAAAGAAAGAAACCTTGAAAGTTGGCTGGGTTCGTGCAAGTGACCCAGTATGTAAATCTCTAAATGTGAAGCAAGAAATATTTATTGTTCTCGTGTCAGAATAAATTCATTTCCTAATTATTTCCCCCCTCAAACTGGAATAAACCAGATAAATTTAAAAAAAAGAAAGAAAGAAAGAGAGAGAGAGAAGAGGAAGGAAGGAAGGAAGGAAAGAAAAAGAAAGAAAGAGAGAGAGAGAGAGAGAAAGAAAGAAAGAAAGAGAGAGAGAGAGAGAGAAAGAAAGAAAGAAAGAGAGAGAGAGAAGAGGAAGGAAGGAAGGAAGGAAAGAAAAAGAAAGAAAGAAAGAATGAAAGAAAAGAAAAAAAAAGCGAAAGAAAAGGAAAGGAAAGAAAAGGAAAGGAAAGGAAGAAAGGAAGAAAGGAAGAAAGGAAGAAAGGAAGAAAGGAAGAAAGGAAGAAAGGAAGAAAGGAAGAAAGGAAGAAAGGAAGAAAGGAAGAAAGGAAGAAAGGAAGAAAGGAAGAAAGGAAGAAAGGAAGAAAGGAAGAAAGGAAGAAAGGAAGAAAGGAAGAAAGGAAGAAAGGAAGAAAGGAAGAAAGGAAGAAAGGAAGAAAGGAAGAAAGGAAGAAAGGAAGAAAGGAAGAAAGGAAAGAAAAAGAAAGAAAGAGAGAGAGAGAGAGAGAAAGAAAGAAAGAAAGAAAGAGAAAGAAATACTGTTATTGGGAAAATCTTTTCGTTATCCAAGACTTTATGTCAGTAACACGTATCATATCTAATAATCCATGTCTCATAGCTAATACTAGTTTTTTATGTTAGAAAAGATTTTTGAAATTGCATCGTAGAATTTATATTCCATATTACTTTGCTTTATAGAAAGGAATGGTTTATATGTGTATTGGGGGCTGGGAATGCTTGAATTACCCTATGTGAGTCCCTTGAGAAAGTGAAATAAACCCTAAATTAGGGCACAGAAACTGTCCTACCTAGCAGACTTATGACTGAATCATTCAACATGAGCCCACCATTTACGAGAATGTGCGATTAAAGTTATATTGTTGTTTAAATGATACATTCCTCAGCATTCTACTAAATCTTGATTTAAAAAAGTGCTTTCAGAGTACTTTATACTTTTGAAGCATTTCACAGTAGTTCAGGCATATATATTCTTTCACTTGATTTTCCTCAGTACTCAGGAGAAAGACAGTGCAGCTGTTATTATCCAAAAAAAAAAAGACTTTCTCATAATTGCAGGGCTTGGAAAGTGTTGAACCAAGGCCTTCTTATTCTGAGTAGAGTGGTTTTCTATAAGAGAGAAAGGGGGATACATGTATCTCAAATGAGGTAAGTATTTAGAAAACTTACTACAGCTACAGAACATGCCGATATCCAGTTTGTCGAAGGAGTGAATACCAATTAAAGAAATACTCCTCTTGGCTGACAGTACAATCAGAGTGCCCTTTAACAGATAACATTTATCAAACACTATGTGTGAGACACACTGCTATGGACTTTACTTAGATTATCACATTGAAGCTGTGAGAGAAGCTCTAAGCAATGGAGTAATTTTCCCAAGTTCAAAATCAGTAAGTGTTAGAGCAGGAGTTCACACAATTTTGTGTCATTCCAAAACCTGTATATACTATTTAAATGCTCTTTTCCACTGTCTTTCTCCATTGTCTTTTCCCATTTCTTTTTCTAATTTATTTGAGAGAGAGAGAGAGGAAAAAAAAAAAAAAGGGAGTGGAGGGGATATTATAAGGCACAAAGAAGGAAGGAAGACACTCATGCATCTATTAGCTTACCCAGTAATCACTGGCTGCACTAATACCTAGTTTAGCTCGGGAATGCCCAGAATGAACTTCTAAGAAGACTTGGGGGAGACTCCCAAGAATGTCAAGTGCTAGTTTGAAGACATGAGTTAAGTGCCGTTGAAGCGTACATAAACAATGGCAGAACTAATGAAGCTGAAGTCTTTACAAAGGAGAAGGAGTTTGTGTTGTGTCTCAAAGTATCTTTCCAGGCAAAATTAAAGAGCATCTGCAACACAACAACAGGGAGAATTATAGGAAGTATTTCAGTGTATGGGGAAATGTGAAGTTAGTGTTGTAGAATAGCAAGATTCAGTCATAGGAGATGGAATCATGCCCTGGGGAGACTTCTATGTTGAAATAAGGAGATCAAACTTTATCTTCGGGGCAACAAGAGCCAGCACACACTTTGGACAACAAAGCTAAATGAGCTTTCCATTTTTAGGAAGTCTTAACTAGCAGTCTTATGTTGGATGAGCAGGACACTAGTCAAGTGAAAGCCAATAAAGAACTGGACTTGTAGAAGGAAGACATGCCCTGTATTATTCCCAAGTCATAAATAAAAGTGATATAATCTAGCAACTGCTCTAATGAGACTTTGTGACCAAGAAATGTAAATGCCTTATCCATGTTGCTGGTCTCACAAAAAAGTGAACATACAGCCTCTTTCTTAAAGAGCTTCATATATTCATTCACGCAACAAATATTTATTGTGTTCTCACTACATGGCCTGCATTGTGCTAGATGCACAATGAAACAAGCCTTATCTTATGTTAATCACTGCTTGTGGAGTAGTTCATTTGAAGCAACATGTGACACAGTTTGTTCATAAAGCCAAAGAAAGCAGCAAAGAAGACACGATATAAAGCAAATGTCAGAGAAAACAAGAAAAGAGAGTAACTCCTAAGAGAGAAAAAGTAAAAATGAGGTTTAAGCTTAAGAAAGCAAGCATCTGCTGTGAGTAACCATTTTATTAAAAGTGCACTAAATTGCGAAGGTTCTCTCTCAGGAACTGCATACTGTGGGCTGAGATTAAGTATAATGGGCTCCCACATGAATTCTTCTCATTACTTCTCTTGAAAGATCAGTAAATCTACTGAAAAGGTAATTTAGGTTTAGTGTTCACAATCCATTCATTTTACTGTTAATCTTTTCTGTTTAAAATTATAAAATATAATGCAGATATAATCCAAAAGAGAAGGGATGGGCCCAAAATGAGATGATTTCAACTTCTCAAATAGTTCCAGCATTGACTGATATGCAATAAACTATAGACATTTTATTCTTGACGGATGGTGATGGAGCTTCAGCCAGTTTATAGGACATTGCACATTAATTGCAGGAACCAAGTAAAGGAAAACATAGGAAAGATAATATATACCTCACTCTCCTGAACTCCTTGGGCCTTTATGTAATTTTCAATGAAATCTCTTCTTAATCCCATTAAGCTTTTATTTCACTACAATTAAACAAAAAGGACAAAAGTTTGGGGACTTCTGTCCCAGATAAAAAGAACTAAAATACTTGGGAAGAAAAGGGTCAGGAAAATAAGACAATTAATTATATAATCACAGGAATTCGATTTTATAAAACAATTTTTCAAAAGTATGAGTCTGAATAATGACTTATAGTCATTACTTTTTCTGCTGTTAAACTGCTCTAATGAGACTGACTTTTATGCTATTTTTTTTCTTCTATTAAACTGTTTCCAGTTTGTGTCATTGAAAAACGAGCAAGTAAAAAAAAGAACAAAACAAAAATCACATCTTTCAGAAGCATATTTCTAGAAATAATAAAATCTTCTCTGAATTTCCGGGCCTCTCCTTGGCTTTTCTATTAGATAGAGGCCCCATTTTGAGCCCATAATGTGCACATTGATTCCCGATTAATTTAATTGAGTGCCCCATTAAGAGAGCTTCTTAGAAATTCAGGGAGAGAAGGAGATTTTCACACCTAAGATGGGCCCATACTGCATAAAGTGGTAAATATATTGAAGCTCATTTATATATTATTAAATTATGTTGATTTGAAACTGAATTATGGCTTATAATGCTTACAGTTTGCTTTTGTTTCTTCATATTAAATCAAAGAAGTATTAAAGTGTAAATTTCTTTTTCAAATTTGAAAAAAGTAAGTCCTTAGTCTAGTAGAGATGAGAAAATGAAATTTAAGAGTAACAGTTTATCCTAAAGAAATTAGCCGTGTAGGACATTCACTGAACAAATATCACATTACTTGAAATAATTGTTATGACATTTTAATGCATTCTCACCATGAAGCATTCTCTTGTAAATGACTAAACCAGATCATGTCTTAACAATTATTTCATGAGAGAAAACTTCAATACCCTTAGAATTTCTCATAAGACTAATAGGAAGGAGAAAAAAGTACCAGAAATGAAATATCAGAAAGAAATGATCTAAAACATAATATACAGTTAAGTAATTCATTTAGATGCTAAAGGGGGAAAAAAGAATCCAAAGGATTTCCAGAAATTCCTCTTTCACAATTTTCAAAACTTTTCATTGGTGTGCTTCAAAATAAAGGCAAACAACTAAACTTTTGTCTTTAGAGGATACTGCCCTCTAAAGACAAAAGCATCATCTTTTTTTTAAGGTAATTCACCCATTCCATCAAAAATTAAAAGATCTCTATCTGGAGTGCTTCTCTATAACTTTAATTAAACATTTTTTCATATGCTCAACTATTGTTGGAGTGAAGTGTTGAGTTCTCTGAACATGTAATTTCAAGCTTCATAAATCTACTCTCATTCTTGGCAATTGTTTTTAATTCTCAACGTGGAAACTAAAAAGTATATTGGAGTTTTGGTATGTCATTATCTGAAAATACCTCATGAGTTGTAAATACCAGATCTTACATATTCACGAAAAAGGAAATCTATCTTTCCTGATAGAATAAATGAAAGAAGATTAAGTAATGGAAGGTTTGTACCAGTCACTCTAGAGTATAGGTAGGATCATCACTGGTCCCATGAATTGATATATATAAAAGATATTCTCCCTGGTACTTATTGATCTTAATTGCATTCATTCTTCAACTATGTTTTAATCATCTTGTTCCCAACGAAAATCAGGTGTTTTGAGCCCCTTTTGTGTTTTGTAACTGCATTGATTAACAGAGATTTAGGCTGACTCCTGGATGTTGGTGGTTATGGGAGGAATAAATCTTTGTTAAGTAAAGACACATGACTTTGGGACTAGCAATCCTTCACCTAAGCAGTATCTCATTCTGTTGCTAATGGTGTACTTACAAAAGGAACCATTCAATAAAGCTACACAAGATAATCTTTTGACTGCCATTTTTTCATAATTAACTTTCACAAGTTGCTATTCCTTTCAATACTATTTTCTTGCCACAAAAATAGGCCTGTCTCTGAATACCAAAGCAACAATTTTTGCTCATTATTTTTCCTGTACTTTTAAAGATATGAATTTGTGTGCATATTTAAATATCGTAGCTGCTAAATCATTATATGCAATATTAAATGTTCAAACACTTTATTAGTGATTGTTAAAAAGAGAACTTTCATGTGTTCCTTAAAATAGGGCATGTTTGATTTCTGAATTGTTGTCATATAAATTATAAGGCTAAAAATGGGTCTTTTGACTGAATATGCAAAATTCCCCTTAAACCACCTTGAACTAGGGAGATTTGCAACATTTTAAACTGGCACTTCATCCCTCTTTCAGCAAGCATCCTCTGCAGATTTAATGATCAGGAACATCCTTCTGGTGCATGCTGGGAGATATGGCTGCAGGGTACAGACCACAGCAGACAGTGTGTCAGATGAGGCAGAACTTCTTGTTAGGGGTGAGTATGCTAATAGTGCAGTCTGAAGACATGATCACCATAAATTATCATACAAAGGAATTTAAATGCATGGACTTTGAGCACATCAGTACTGTGCATTTTACTTTCAATTTTACAATATATGTCATTTTGCTTAACCTTTTGCCTTTGAAAATATTACATGGAAAACTGCTCCTTAGTAACAGACAAAACCTACAGATCCAACTTTAGGGTCCAAAACACCTTTAGTAATAAATGATCACTAAGTATTTAACCAACTTGATTCCAAACAGAGATTTTAAACAGTTGAACCACAAAGACACTTGGACTACAGAGATAAAATTTGTTTGTGTGTATGTGTATTTTTCAAATGCAAAGCTAGAAGAACCCCCAGGCATGTTTTTTTCTCCACTGACTTCTAAATTCTGCTTCCAAAAACAGGAAAACAGCATGCCTAATATGGTGGCATTTGCAACTGTTAAGTGATAGGGGTTTTTTTAAAAGTCTGAAAATGTCTTTCTATGCAGGAATTACAGTTAAGTGGTTGCTAATTATGACCAGGCTTCAAGTTCTATGACCCTATAAAGCTATGTCTTGTTTGAATTAAGTAAATGACTATAGCACCAATTTCTTTTAGCACATTATTCTTCAATATGGGAAATGCAGCTCCTAGTATGCTATTTCTTTTTCTTTCTTCCTTCCTTCTTTTCTTTTCCCTCCCTTCCTTCCTTCCTCCCTTCCTTCCTTCCTTCCTTCCTTCCTTCCTTCCTTCCTTCTTTCCTTCCTTCCTTCTTTCCTTCCTCTCTCTTTTCTTCTTTCCTGTCTTCTTTCTTTTCTTTTAGCTCTTTATTGTGATACAAATTACCTACAGAAAATTTCACAAATTATAAGTGTACAGATGTACAACTCAGAAAAGTTACAAAGTGAACTCATCATGAAACTACCATTCAAGACAAGAACTAGAACATTACCAGAATCCCAACTAATGCCTCTCCCTTTTTGATCTTAAACAATTATATTTTTAGTAGTGTAAGTATTGCATGCTAAGAGCCTGTGCACAATCTCTGCAAATAAAAATTTCATAATCCATAGCAAAAACTTACATTTTAGATTAACCTGTCTTTTATTCACTTGGAGTGTTTTCCAATTATAATTTTAAAGAATATATTAATATAAAAATCTTCAGCAGAAAACATAAGACATATAGTAAGCTTCATTATCTCTGTTTTAGTTGTATTAAAGGTTTATTGATTTTTGGTAGTGCATCCATCATTGGTCCAAGTAAAATGTTGTTTTGATACAAATGCATATCTGGATGAGTGGCAGCTTATTTATTTTTTGTGTGTTTGTTTATGTTCAGAAGGTTATCTAAACTTTTCTCCAAATTTATATCAAGAATATTTATCTGTATTACCTATTATAAAACATCAACTTTTTGAAAGGCTCATCCTCTCATGATATTCCATTTAGCTAAAAATGTTCTGTTATGCCTTTTGAAGTAACAAGGCTCATGGAACTGCAAATCCCACTTTGCAATCAAATTTATAGAAAATTGTTTTCTTCTTGTGCTATGGTCTGTTTTAGATTATGTGTATTTATTGTGCAGCATTTGCCTAGTAATTTAGAATGATGCTCCTAAAATTGGAGCTTTCCAGATGAATAACACAATTTAAAGGCTGATAACAAGAACTAGGTATTTTTACAATACTGTGAGGGGCAAATTTAAGTAGCAAACTAACATTCTGCTTTGTAAGTAAAATTAAGCTCAGCAGGGTTTAGAACATAATTCAGGTTCAGCTTTTTCATGTTCTGCTCTTTTTGCCTTTGGCTTTGTGCCTAGGAGATGATAAAATGCATAAATTTTGGAAATATACTCAAGAGCAATTTCAAACAGGTTGCTATTGTCTGAATATTCATGTAACATTCAGCTCAAGCTTTCTATTGAAGTGAGTTTGATCAAGTCGCCAATTTTCTCTCTCATATTTGCATTACTTTTTCTAAAATTAGTAAAAATAGCTTGCCTCTTCTGCTTGGTTGGTCTAATACAGATTTAAAAACTGAACTAAGTGTTCTAGTTCTTTTCATTTTCACTATTATTTTTTAAGTTAATAGCTCCTGGTAATTGAAGGAACTTAGATGCTTGCATATTGCTGTTTTTAATGTTGGCTTATGAAATAAAACTAAGAGTAGTTTTGCCCTGCCAATCTTCTTTTTTCCATTCCTCCATTCATTGGTTTGTAAAGTGGGGGCATTCTAATAGTACAAGCCACAAAATTAAAGCTGAGCATTCTAGATGGAGTTTTTCTAATGATGGCTACAATTCCAGCAGCAAAATTTCTAAAACACTCTAATTCAAGTGTGTGTCACATAAAAATGGGAATAGCAACGACAATTCTGCCATCCATCTTCTTGTAGAATACCATCCATCCATCCATCTTCTTGGAGAATACCATCCACTTTCCTCAGTGTTCAATCTGAGGAACACTCTTGGGTGGCATGGAATATGTTTTTATAACCCTATAGTTCTATTTCACTGGAGACTTAGGGAACAAAAAAAATCTATATTCTCCTAGATTGATGCAGCAACTCTTTTACCATCTCCTTTTTCCATTAGAGATAGTCTATGTAATTCTTTCATGTATCTCACCAAATCCTGTAATTCTTCACCTGGCCCCCCAGGCACACTATTTTAGAGGTCAGGTGTGTGTTCCTAACACCTCACTATTGCCTATTTAGAATATGAGTGTTTCTGACTAATAACTCCCTGTTTCTCCTCCCGTTCACTGCTTTAAAGCTGTCTTCCCCTAAATGCTTGTTTCTACTGTTGCTTTACTTTGCTTGTAAATGTTAGTGCTATTATTCACCACCTCTATTCCACCATTATTACCATCCTCCAAAAATTGAATTTTCCCATAAATAATCACCCAAAGCATAAAATTGCTTGCTCTCACATTTTTAATATTCAGTGAACCAGCATTATAACAGCACCATGCATAATTTGGAGAACCATAATAGAAGTAATGAATATGTTAAAAGAAATTATTATCCTAGAATATAAAAATAAATTAAAACCACACCTAGACATCTGTGCACAATTTAAGTCACTTATTCAAGCGTGATATACAGAAAGTAAAGCAAGACTGTGCTACAGGGAACCTCTTTAAAGATGGATAAAACTATGTTATATTATCCAGGGTAAAAGAAGTAGGCCATTAAAAGATAACCTCACGGAGGGAGATACAAAATTTGTAAAGAACTGATACTCTAAAGCAATATGACAAATGATCAAACACAATATAAAAGACTCCAGAGAAAGGAACGTTCATTTATTTTATTCTATTTTACAAAAATGAATGTTAGAATATGTTTCCCAAAGTGAATATAAGGATAGGAAACTATCATGGATTAAAGAATATATGTGTTTAGCTAAGCTAAAGTAACTGAAAGCAGAGCATGAGCTCTGTCAATTCTGCCCAGAGGCAGAGGAAACAATAAAAATTTTACTTAAGTTTTTTTTAATTCATATTACTCTGCTTCTTAATGCAAAACAGTAGGTCAAGGAACTGTTAGGATAGTTAAAGAAGAATCAATAATATCGTGCTTCCTTCTGAATGCTTAGCCTATATGCCCTCTTTCCCCCAAAAGTTAGACAATGCTCATTTTCTGAATTATAATTTACAAGGTGAATCTGACGTGTATTAAACTGAATTTGAGGATCTAACTTTGTTGAGAGACATCTAACTGCTTTTAATCATTAATCCCTCCTCCCACCCATTACTTCATATTTAACCTGGAGTTCAACCTGTCTTTCTATCTTACCAGCTTTAAACTTTCCATCAATTCAATTCCATTTATTCTTTCCAAGAAAATTTTTTCCTTGAATATTTTACCTTTCATCTCTCCCAATCCACCTAGTCACTTTTCACTGCAAAACCAAAACTACTAGTGTTTTGTCAATTAAAGAAGTCAACAGGTATTTGTTAATAATTTGCAATTCATTTATTCACTCATCCATTCATTAGGCACCTGCTCTGTACCAAGCACTGAGCTTTGTACTTGTGATAAAAAGATGAACACACCAAGATCTTAGCCCTCTGTGTGGTTCTACATCCACTAGTCCACTAGTGTGAGAGTCACCTTTGGGAGAGGGGTGAGAAACACCAAAAAAGAAAGCTCCTGGATAACTTTCAGTCTTACAAGGGAAATAATGAAATACTGGGAAAAAACATAGGCTTAGATACAGAACTAGCTAAATAATTTGTGAGGCCTCATTCAAAGTGAAAATGCAGAGCCCCTTGTTCAAAACTTGATAAGAATTTCAAGACGGTAGCAGCAGAGCATTAGTCCAAGTATGGAGACTTTCTAGGCCAAGAGTCCTCTGCCAGCCCTGCATAGCTATTAAATTATGTAATAATATATAGGAACAAAAGGACTTTAGAAGAGAGAGGGGATCAATTAGAGCAAAGTTGTCTAAATCTCAGTTTTCTCATCTGTAAAATTAGCATATTAGTGCCTTCTCAGAGGTACCAGCTTTTTACACAAAAGATCATTTTTTTATTATCCTACCCCATGAGGCTTATGTTTTGAAAGATTTTGTTTATTGTATTGAAGTAAATATTAATTCACATTTCTATTTTTAATTCTTACCAAAACCTCTTATCATCATGAGGTAGCTGGTGTTACCAAATTGTGTAAATTTAATTCCAGCCAACAACAAAGAGACTTTACATTGTAGCTAGTTGTGAAGTGTTATCTATTTTGTTTTGTTTTGTTTCCTAATAGCTGAAAATAACCTAAAGATACCAATTAAACCAATTACTACCTGATGGAAACCACTTTAGAACCTTTGATTAAATTCTTTCCAAATTCTACCCATGCTGTAATTTTCAGTGATTCTCACTAGCAAGAGAGGAATATTTGAGATTTTTTTTTTCCTTTTGCCCTTGGAGAATGCAAATACGGTCACTTTTCCAAAAAAAAATATAAAGGGAAATTCAAGCTCAGTTTCTTGAACATATTTTTAACACATGTTGATTTGAGAATTACAGCAAGATTATTGTGCTCCATCTTTGTATCTCTCACAGCACTACCCTTGTGAACTGTGTAGATTCCAAATTGATATAAATATCTGTCTTTATCATCTGGCCACTTCAGAAAGTTTCCAAGCTCTAGAGTGCGCAAGTATTTAACACAAGTATCTTTTGGAAGATAGAGTTTGCCTAGGTTTTCTTTCCCATCATTGATCTAATATGAAATGACCTTATACTTGGAGATTGCACACATTTTCATATGATGGAGTCTCTAGTGAAAAGAAAAGGCCAGTAGGCATAAAAAATAAAGCTAATTTTGTCAATATGTTGATACTTGGGGATCGAAGGACAATCACAAATGTTTTCAGTCTAATTTTAATCTTAATAGTAAATAAATTTGCAAAATAATTTGTTTTATAACAGAAATTATTCAGTTACTATATTTGCTTCTACAATATTAAAAAGATTTTTGAAATAGAGAATACTTTCAAAAATACAATATTTTTGAAAAAGTATCTTCCCTCTTGAAGAAAATTGAATCTCATTCATGCAGTGTCTTATTGGAATCCCTTGCATCATTGCAGAAATTTTAGATTACTAGTATTACTAGTACTAGATAAGATTATTTTAAAAACTGATACCAATCACTTGCTTTTCTAGCTTAGATTTTTCTACATTAAATTAGTTTAATCGACACCTATAAAAATTTTTTTAGACACTGAATATCAGTTTTTTTTTCTCTTATGATTTTCATATAGTTGCTTGCTAACTTGTGAAACTCTTTAACAGCTGAGTAAAAAGTAACATTTTTTGGTCAATCATGTGTGGATTCTCTGTACCACATTTAGTATGGCTCACTGAAGTGACAGTTGATTGAAGTGACCAGACTGGCCAAAACGATGAAATAGGTAGGTAGGTAGGTGGGTGGGTGGGTGCGATGGATGGATGGATAGATAGATAGACAGACAGACAGACAGACAGAGAGACAGACAGACAGACAGACAGACAGACAGACAGATAGATAGATAGATAGATAGATAGATGATAGATAGATCTGCAAATAAAAATCAAACAAGTGAATTCTCATTGTATACAGACAACTAATTGATGGAGACTAAATTTCTTGTATTTTATCACTCAACAAATATTGAGTGCCTGCTAAAAGCCATGTTTTCTTTTAGGCACTAATATTTCAGTCAATTGACTTAGATTTGGGGAGGTTTCTTGATGGGAGCATTTTGCATTTTGAAACAAAGATTCTGACTTCACTCTTAAATTTGGGGAAAAATTCTAATCTAGAGAGTTTTATATTATACATATTTTAAATCACAAATTGTAGGGTGATCACATTTCACAATGTGCTTTGTCCCACAGACTTATTTTTCTTATGTATCTATCCTAATATAAAAATAATATTTACTATTACTTCACATTTATGGAAACTTATTGAGATAAGTTTTTGGTGTGTGGGGTTGTGTTTTAAAATGCTGATTTTATTCATTGTTTAGTGATTTCCTACTATAGACTAGGACAGTTCTAGTGTGCAAGAGGGAGAAGTAGTAAGATAGAATTGGGTGTAAGTGCCTTGTGATGCCATGGAAAAGAGCTTAATTTTTATGCTAAAAGTTATGGATGTTCATCAAAAGACCAAAGCAGGAAAGGGACATAATTAGATATGCACTTTAAGAAGGTCATTTTAAAAACTACAGAGGGTGTTTTAGAGACTAGTGAAACCAGTGGCTTGCTAGCAGACCAAATGGGAGTCCATAGCGTAATCCTGACAAGAAATGAGAAAGGTTTGAAAAAAGGCAATGAAAATGGAGATGGAAATGAGTGTGTGTGTGTGTGTGTGTATATATATATAGAAATAAACTTATATATTTTTTTAAATAGGAAGGAAGGAGACAGAATCTACAGGATTTGATGGTTCACTGGCTGTGAAAAATGAAAAAGAGGAGGCAAAGATGAATGCCAATTGTAATGCTTAATTGAATGTTCAATGGGGAGGAGACCAAGCATCCAAGACAGTTCCAGGTTATACTTGGAATGCCAGAGTACTTATTAATGAGGCCCCTTTACCATCAAAATTGTCCTGGTTTAGATGATAAATTATGTGGCCACTCTAATGAAGAATGATCATGCTTCTTATGTAATCTAGAAAATAAGGAGAAAAATTGATTTGGGGTAAACGAACAGCATTTAGGATTAGGATCTCCAGAGAGAAATATCCAGTAAGCAAATAGATTTGTGACCATGGAGCTCAGGAGAGAACCATTACAATTGAGCTGTAGATCTGAACATCATCAGGGATAGTGTGTGAAGAATTAGAAGGGGTAAAAGACTCAGGATGGGACCTCCAGAAACATTACTGTTAAATAGCAGGGAGAATCTACAAAGGAAACTGGGAAGTAGTTGCCAGACACAGAGAACTACTGAAAAGAAAGCCAAAGAAATCAAGTCATAAGGACAAAGAAAAAAGAGAATTTCAGGAAGGAGAAAGTAGGCAACAGTGTCAAATGCAAGTGTAAGATCAATATATACTGTTGACTTGAACAGTTTAAAAGTAATTGATGGCCTTGGCAAGAGCAAAGTCAGTGGAATGATGGGTGTAATAACCAAATTATAGGTGGAGAGAGACAAGCAATAATATAGGAAAGGTGGTACAGTATCTTAAGGAAAGCTTGGGCTTTGAAGTCAGGCAAACAGTTTCACATCCCACAAGCTCTTACTAGTTGTGTGACTTTGGGCAGTTCGCTAATCTTAACCTTGCTCACTCTTTATTCATTTTATTCAATATTTATTCATTAAACATTTATAGAACACATAATATGTGGCAAGTTCTGTACTAAGACCCAGCTAACCATAAACAACTGATGTCCCCGACATTGAAGAACACATCTTTTTGCAATATAACATAAAGAGTGCTATTACAGATATATGAGCAGCACATTTTGCTTTCTGATCATAAGCTCCATTAATAATAAAAACAGCTAAGTTCTTTCTGTAAGCCAGGCACTGTGATAAAAGCTTCATATGAATTATTTCACTTTGTCCGTGTAGCATATTATAAAAAAACAATATAAGAAGAGTACTGTTTTTAGTTCTATTTTGCAAATAAGGAAACTAAGGCTCAGAGAAGTTTAGAACTTGTCTAATGTCACCCTAATAAGTAGAAGAATAATGAGTCCAAGCAGACTGACTTCAAAATAAGCATTTTGAATTACTATACTGCCTTTCAGTGTCAATTGTCAGATGGTTTCCATTTTACACATCATTGTATTCCCTGAACTTACTTAGTTCTTGACACATTATAATTTCTTACAACTATTAATAAATATTTGTGGAAAGAAGCAGGCGAGAAAGGGAAGGGCAGGGAAGAGAAGAAGGAAGGAAGGGAAGGAGGGAGGAAGGAAAGAAGGAAGTAAGGAAGGAAGCTTATAAGAGACAAGGAAAAGAGTGACAGGCTCTGCCTAGGAGTTAGAGACCTTTTTATCAGGAAGATGATATTTGGGCTGGATCTTAAAACATGTAATCATTTACTAAGCCAGGAAATAGAACAGAAGGTATCGGCTTGAAAATACAATACCTTTTCATTCCCATCTGCCTCTAAGAATAGGCCTCATAATCTCTGATCCTCTAAAGTACCTAATCTTTAACTTCATGACCAAGAGACTAAGCATTATTGATCATCATTTTTTTTATCTTATATTTTGGCCTAAATGACCACTAACCTTACTGACAAGTCTGAACTTCCTCTGACTCCTATGTCTTTGTCAATCATATAAAATATCAAATTCTAAAGACTTTTTTCAGGACATTTGAGGAGCTTCTTATCCAGACACTAGGTTTTGTTAGAAAGAATTCACTTTTGGACAGAATGTCACCAGAAATATTAAGCATCAATAAATAATAGACCTCGCTCTGCATGATTACGTCTCATTCTCTCATTTTAAACTTTCTTGCCACAATTATGAGAACAAAACTTTCAATTGCTTTAAAAAGTCTCTCATCATTCCATTTTCTCCTGCTGTTCTTTAAAATCTTTGATATTTGTTGCTTCTTACCTACTTATGGGTGAATTATGCCAAGAATTATGAAAACAAAACAACAGAGAACAAAAAAAAAAAGGTCTTTGATGTTCAGAAAGATGTCCTTAAACTCACCAACATTCCTCAGGCAAAATATTATCTGTCTGATCATTTTTTTTGTTTGAATTGTTTGGAAAAGTCATCCTACTTACTCACTTTTCATATACTTGTATAGACACAACCTAAACTAACCACCATTTCTTTCTAAAACCTGACCTTTTTTTTTTCTTCTTACATATATTCTGTTTTCTGTGACTGTTACCCAGATTGTTTTAGTGTATCTTCTAGGTTTCGAGTAATAATTTATTTTCACGTGAAGCCTAAGATACAACCTTATAGAGAATACACATACTACATGAGCCTTTTTTTGTTAACCCAAATGCGGTCACCAAGAATCCAAGTTCTAAGAAAAGTTTTGCCGAATGTCAACCCAGTGACTGGTCACATCTCCAAGGAAGACAGTGGAAAATTGGTAAGTTCACTTTAGTCTCTATCCCCAAATTTTATTTTATTTTAATCTATGTTCCTAAATATTCAATTCTTAATTATTTTCTTGATTTTGTGTAACACCACACAACATGTATCCTGGTATCTGAATGATTCTTCATTGAACAACACAAAATCTATGCAGATTGAAGAGAGAGAAGACTAGCATTGATTGGAAGAAACTTTTACTGACTTTTTCTGCAGATTGGATTTTGTCCTCCCAAACATCTGGCAAAGGTAATGTCTCTGTTTCACTAAAGTACTCCTTAATTTGGAATTACAAAGGCAATTAGTTCTCTAATGAGTCAGAGCAACTGAGGTGAAAGAGTAGGAGAAAAAAACAACACCAGATGATGTCTGTTAATGCCAAGAAAAAAAAAAATAAGTGACTCATTCTTGGTAAAAATCTTTCAAATAGTTGGCTATTTTTATTTTTCAAAACTAAAGTGTATAGATCTTATTGCTTAATATGTATGGGGAAACCTAGTTTTACCCATTATGTGTAAAGATTGGCAATCATGAGCACATGGGTCTCCATCCTATATTATTGAATGAATATATCAGTAGATTATATGTTTAGAAATTTGAGGATCATTGCTGAGGTACCTAAAAACTGAAGGGGATTAGAAAAAAATAATTCCTAGCTTTATAAAAATAGTTTATTAAAATAGAAAATAACCTCTATAAGATTCAAAGTGGGCAGGCATTGAAAAGCTGAGATATAAAAGTCAGAGCTGCAAGATTATTAACCAGTGAGAAACTAAAAATAAAATTAAAGTAATAGGGAAAAGTCTGATGTATTTGTGTTGCATTTAGAAAAGCAAGGTCTTTGGACTGCCAGAACACTGGAACTAGTTTATAGCTGGTGCTCAGTAAATGTTAGTTGAATCTCTGTAGCCCAATTTAAAAATGACTTGAGTTGTTTAAAATGCCTGTGATAGTAACCAGTTTACTCAGCCCACACAAGAAAGAATTATAAAAATAACCGAGACCAGAAGTCGAATCTCACTCTGACACTTGCTGGGTAACCATAGGCAAGTCATATTATCTTGTCTGGATTCTTCATTTTGTAAAGTGGGGATAACATTATCTAATTTTCAGGTTTAATAGGAGAATGAAATGAGATTTCAAATGGTAGAATGCTTCTCAGCAAATGGTAGATATTATTGTTGATATTCTTAACTAGAGGAAGAATTTTCATTTCCATAATCTTTAAGATTAAGATAAATAACTGTTCTTTGTGGTCTGTAAGGGCAGGAAAATAGTCTACATTTATCCAGAATGTGATCCTCTCTGTTTATCCATTGACTGAAATATTCAATGATATTCTGATTATTTTGTCCATCTTGTTTAATTACAATTTGATCATATATTCTGAAGGTTATTGGGAACATTTTGACTGCCTCTCCTTCCTCAGAGTCAAATTGGCATATTGATAGGCATAATTGTATTCTCTGCCAGTTTACTGTCATCAGGATAAACTGAAATACCATCAGGGCAATCTCAGTATATTCAGTTAACTGAGCCAATGAAATCTTGCATCACTTTCCTGAAGTGAGTTGCTTATATTAACACGTATTTATATGCATTGAAGATTCTATTGTGAAGGCATCCATCCTTGAGAAAAATGCAGTAGCATCTTGGTGTGCAGGGGAATCTCCCATATGTGAAATAAACACTGAAGGACTTTAAGTACAGTTATACAAAGTCGCCAAAAGGATAAGACTGAGTAAAAAAAGTTAAATACACAAATCATTTCATTCTAGGAAAAACTGTATAGATAAGACTATAGTAGATAGATCATAGTTCTAAGAGTACTGCTTTCATATTAGTGAAAGTCATCACTACCTGCATATCTAATAGTCACAGCTTAATATTACATAAGATGAGCACCAAATATATGTTATAAAATTGATTTAAATCACAGTAATTAATATTTTTTAAAACATAAATATGTATTCTATGAATGTTTATGTAGGACTTTGCCATACCTTTAGTTTAGTTGGCACCAAAGTCAGACAAAAATTAAAATAAAGAATAGAAAGCTTTTATAAACACCACCAAGGACACTAAAGGATTTGGAAGTACTTGTGAAATAAATATTTAGTTTTTTAAAAAATTGCAACTAAATAATATAAATAAACAAATATTTAGATTTTTAAATATTTAGAATTTTTAAAAAATGAAACCAAATAGTATGACTGCTTTTTAAGTTCTAAATTATGTCTTAGATTTTAAAACATTCTAGGTCAAAAGTACAAAATTTCAAGCAAAGGAAAATTTTTTAAACCACATAAGTTAATCATCTATATCAAAATGTCAGTTTTCTCATTTGTCAGCATTCTGATTTGGTTAATTTAAGTGTTCATTAATCACAGAAAACTATGGCATAAAACAGTTCTGTTTGAATTACATGTTTTGTTTAGGAGGTTATTGGTTCATATAATTTCTTTTGTGCCAACTCAAGAAAAAGAACACTTATTAGTAAACTTCATTTGAAATACCTAATCACTGTTCCAGAGACATTTTATCACCTGATCTGTGCATATCAATAAATCAATGCTCACATATTTGTCTCACAACCTCAGCTCACAGAATGTTAAGCCAGGCTAATAAGCAGCATCAATCATATACCAATGAACAAGATAGTCTTCATTACAGACACTCTCTCTGTAATCCATTCATTATATAGAACATCTGTTACAAATTATCCAACCTCCAGGACTACTCATTTAAGTGCTTTTTCAAGAGCCTACTGTCTTCATTTCTCCAAATGAGTTAGATGGTGGCATCAGTATTATACCAAGTTCACTGTCACCATATGACAGCAGTCATCTTTCAGTCTGTGCTGCGCTCTAACAGTACGTTGCATAATAGTAAATGTATTTTTACAGTTGTATAGCAAAAATCCTCAGACTATAAGCCAGTAGCCATCAAGAAACCACTAAGATGGTTTTTCTCCATTATATCTCAGCCATTGCCCCGAAAGTTAAGCATGTAGGGAGGAATATGCATTTTTAAGTCCTCAGGGGACTATTGATTTGCTCAGTTACTTAATATATGAAATAAATGACCCCAGATACATGTTTGTCAACTTCTGTTCATTTCCAAGACCATGAAACATATCCCTAATCTCAAATAGGTATCTTGTAGAACCTGTTGTTGATATCAAGGAAAATCATGAAAGAAAATCTAAATAAATGAGAATAAATGTCAATATATACTTCAGAAAAAAAAAATATCTTAAAGAAAGTTTCTTGCTTAGAGTTTAGCCCATAGTATAGTCAAGGATGCACCTGTCTTAAAAAGAATAGCTTTAGAAATGTGTTGTCCTAATGTGTCATGGGAAATAATAATTCCAAATTCACTTCATGCTGTATTTTGGAAAATAAGTCACAGGGATATCTATAAATTATTTATAAGTGAATAGTGAGACTGAACAAATTTAAAAGTTCATATAGTCATTATTTTCTTGATCTTAATTTGCATTGCAGAGTTATAATGAGTCTTATACAGTAAACCCAATATTGGATTTATAGAAAGCTTTCTAGAAACATGGTACCATGCATATTTTAGCACCCCATATGGTATTTTCCTACAGGATTTCTTTAACTCATCTGTTGTTGGAATTTATGCAATACTAGCTTAATAAATTAATTTCAGGATAGCATCTGGGTTACTTGAGGTTTAAATAAACAAGCTGATTATTTTTAACTATTCTTGACAGTTTGTACAATAGACCCTCAAATATCTATTTTCCATTTCAGAAAGATCACCTTCGATGGATGGACAGTATTACTTTTATATCGGAATATATATATATACATACATATATATATATATATATATACACACAGCATGTATGACTTCAACTCATGTAAAACTACATTAAACATTTATGTCTACTTAACTACCGGAAATTGTTGGTTAATTTGCCTTTCACCTGCAGTTTGTGATAATTGACAGAGAAGTGTTTATATTTTTCTGAAAATGAACACAAGAATTCTTTAAGTAAACATTTTAAACAGTGATGTAAAGACTCTCACATTGGTAATAAAATGCTTCAGCCAAAGATGGCACAAGTCATTTTAGCTCACAACTCATTGGTCTGAACCAATCACATAGCACTATCTAATCCAAATGAGTTAGAGTTTCAAGGACAACTACATGTTCACAAATCATATCTACCACTGGTGTA
>NW_006432669.1:7482559-7547284 GCF_000325575.1 Pteropus alecto
TTCTTGTTTTTTACAATGGAAATAGAAGAATCATTATAACTTTCAATAAGATTGCAAGCATCCTCATCGAAACTACACCAACATCTACCAAGCAACAATGGAACAATAAAACATTGGAAAAGTGATTTACTGAATCATCACAATTTACATTTGCTACCAAAACCTTATTACAAAGAAAAATACTCATACATTTTTAATGATTTAAATAGATTTTCCCCAAAATCTTCCTACAGCCTCTGAGGGCATCCATCACACTTTTGCTCTATGGTTTTCAATGGCTTCCATCCTTTGACTTTTTTCATATGTCACCCAATAGCTTCCCATCACACTCAGAATAAAATCCAAATTTATTACCATTGATTTCTAATTCCTCTATTATCTGGCACCTACTGACTTTCCACCATTACCACCCTCTATCTTCTTCTTTCACTTTGTTTCAATCATACCGGGATTGTTTCTGTTCCATAAATATGCCGAACTCTTCAACACTTAGGAATATTTTCATTGATGTTCTGTGCCTAAAGAACTCTTGTCCATAATATGTATGTGGCTGGCTGCCTTCTTCTTATCATTTATTTCTCAGCTCCCTATCTAATGTTTTTGCATCTCCTCCACCTATATTCACCCCATTTTATTTTCTTCATTGAATTTATAATTGAAATTATCTCATTCATTTGTTTATTGACTGTCTTCTCCCTAGCAGGTAAAACTCATAAGGGCAGGTACCTTCCTTATCTTGTTTCTGCCTTATCCCCTTAGTCTGGCACACAGTAAATATTTCCTCAATATTGTTGAGCAAATTATTAAATGTATAAATAAATGAATGTAATTCTTTTCTCCAAAGAGAGTAATTACATTCTTGGAGTAGTAATTGAATAAACAATATTCATAAGCATTTAATATTAAATATATTTCCATGTCATATAACACATCAATAAAGCAGAGAGACAGACACAGTAAAATAGAAGGAAAACTATTTGAGAATGGCATGGTGGGAAAGGGATTTCAGAAGTTTCCTATGGCTGCAATCACAACAGTTCTTTGAATCTTGGCACTGCTCTCTCCATAAGTGTCTGTTACATGCCATTGAGTGGGCTTCAAACTCCTGGTGACCCTTTAAAGGAGTGATATCCACAATGTGCTGTCCTCAGCAGCCCTGCTCAGCTCCCATAGACTCATGCCTGTGGCTTCTTTTATGGAGTCAAGCCATCTCATATATAGTCTTCCTCTTTTCTTGCTGTCTTCTATTTTTCTCAGCATTTTTCTTTTCCAAAAAATCCCGCCTCCAGCAATGTTTCAGGCTGAATTTGCTCTAGAACTTACTTGTTCATCATCTGGCAGTCCAGGGTATCTGTGTAGAACTATCCATTAACACCATATTTCTAATTAATCATTTTTTTTAGCAGCCTTCTTCAGTGTCCAGCTTTTACATTCATACATAGTAATTGGAAGTTTGAGGATGTGGATGAGCTTAGCTTTGGTCTTTAATGACGCATTTTTGCTCTTGGTGATCTTTCTTAATTCTTTCATTGCTGCCCTTCTGAGTTTCAGCCTTCTCTTGATTTCCTGGCTGTAGTTTCCATTTAAATTGATCTGAACCAAGATAAGAAGAATCTTTAACAATTTTAATGTCCTCATTGTCTATAAAATTGTCTATTTCTTCAATAGTAGAAGGGGTACATGAGATATTGATAGAATTATTTCAAGCCACAGCAACTTAATCTGTCAAAATCCTAAAAAGAAAATGTCAACAAATACGGAAAACAAAACATGTCCTAAAGACTGGAAATGTTCAATATACATCTCAGTCTTCAAGAAAGGAGATGCCAAGTTGTGCAGTAATGATAGGACCATTGCTGTGATTTCCCACTCAAGTAAAGTGATGCTATGAGTGGTGGGACAAAGACTGCTACCTTATCTGGAGCAAGAAATGCCAGGTGTTCAAACTGGATTCAGAAAAGGAAGAGGCACTTGAGATCGAATTGTAAGCATTCTTTGGATACTGGAGTGCTTCGTAGCATTTCAGAAGGTTAGTCTATGTTTTATAAATTACAGTAAAGCCTTTGACTGCATCTGTCATGAAAAGCTATGTGTTGCTCTGAAAGAAATGGACATGCCTCAGCACTTGATCATCCTGATGTGTAACCTGTGTTGTGGATTGGAAGCCACTGTCAGAACAGAATATGGAGAGACAGAATGGTTTCTTATAGGCAAAGGTGTCAGACAAGGGTACATTTCATCTCCCTATGCGTTTAATCTGTATGCATAACATTTCATATGAAAAAACTGAGCTAGACTCAGAGGAAGGGGAAGGAAAAATTGATGGAAGAAGTATCAGTAACTTGAAATATTCAGGTGAAACCATCTTACTGGCAGAAAGTAGCACTGATTTGAAACATCTTCTGATGAAAATGAAAGAAGAAAGTGCCAGACTACATTCGAACATCAAGACAAAAATTACAACTGCAGAAGAAATACAGTACTTTAACATAGATAATACTTTATAAATCCCTCAGCATTTTTTTCGTGACTCCATCCCATCTTCCACTTCACCCTATTCTATGCAGCATACGCAAGTGCGTGCGCACACACAAACACACACACACACACACACACATTCTCACAAGAAATGTTGGCCTAAATATTAAAAAACTAAATGCAAATAGCAAAGATGATTCATATGTTGGCTTCTGGGTACACGGAGTATATTCAAAAGAAATTAAATAGAAGTACTAAATAAAAGGCTTATATGTCCATTAAGGTTTTATGTCCGAGAGAGGATTTTTTGAACTATCAATTGATACGTCAGCCAGCTTAGGGCCCAGCCCTTTATTATTTTGCCCTATTTGCAACCTTAGGGGCCTTGTGTCCTAGAAGCTCTGCCATGAGATGAAACCTCTGACAACAGCTTTAATCTACTATATAATAGGTGCCTCTCTGCATTTATTGAGTCTTCTCCTGAATTTAACATGGACTTTACTTAACTTTACTTAACTAGCTATACCTAATTCAATTCCTACCTGAAATCCATAACTTTCTTGATACCTATCATGCTAACTTTTAAACTCAAACAACTCTGTTGGTTGGTTATAAACAAACAGAGAATAAAGAGTCTAATGGAACAGTGTTGACTCAGCCCCTATAAAATCATGTTTTTCATTTCATATAAGCTCTCAATATTGTTCAGCAACATTAATGTTCAACTATTATTGATTCCTTGTCACGTTGCTGACAAGGACTATTCCTGACCCTTTCAACTCTCTTCAGGCTCCAAACTAACATCTTCCCACCTCTGCACTTCAGTGTTACCATCAGAATTGTTTCTAATTCAAATTAATTGCATTAAATTGAGAAGAAAACTTGAGATCCTCCTCCAGATTTCCCCTTTATTCTACTATTATTCTTCTAGTTTATCCAAGCATGAAATTTGGAATTAATGTTTCATACCAACTCTTGACTCTTCCTTTACAGTATCTAATGCATTGGTCTACCTCCCATTTAAAAACAGGCTCTCCACTCTCAACATAACAAAGTTCAACTCATCTTGGTGTTCAAGTTCTTCCCTCAACCTCCTTTCCCCAGTCTTTATAGAATCCTGCTACTCTGATCAAACTTAAACTATCTGCTTTCCCTCTTTTGAAAAATGCCTTGAATTTTCCAGTCTTTTGGCATATTTACTTATCCCCTTTTGCCATACACACACACTGGGCTTGACCGGAAAATGGCAAGGCCTGCATGAGAACCTAAATCTCATAGTATCTAGTCAGCCTTCATCATTCAAAGTTGTCATATGGTAGTTTATCCAACCTTTTTAGGCTTCTTTTTAAACATTTTTTAAAATAAATGTAGCAATGAGAAACGATATTTAATCATGAGTTTGTAAAATAGTTTTTTTCAATTTTGCTCTAAAATTCTTTCTGTGATTTTCAATACTTTGTTGAACTTTATTGTCATAGGAATACATTGATTATAACAGTACTTTAATAAGTCCCAAGTCTCTATCTAAAGTGATTATTCCATTATCCTCTAGGGAAATTTTTAAATCATTTTAATAATTGTATTATATTATGCGTTTTCCTGTTTGTCTGTTTGCTTCTAATAAGCCAGCTGCTCTGTCAGTTTTCTCAAGTGACTTGTCATTTTTCAAATCCAAGGGATTTATCTAGAGTCACTTGATATTGTAGGAGATAAGCTTTTGTGTTATTTATGCTAATATAACCAGTCTTAGCACAGTTTATAAACCAATAGAGTTCTCAGTTATTCTTTGTATTTCAGGGTGCTTCCAGTTGCAAATACATATGGCCTAACTCAGATTGGTTATACAATAAAGAAATGTATTGGCTCTCATGACAGAAAGTAGGTTTTTTAATTGGTTTATCCAGTGTCTCAAGTTTTATTCAGGGACCTGAGTTGTTTCCATCTCTTCACTCTGTTGTCTACAATGTTGGCCTAAAATTCATTGTAGTCATAGACTGACTACCCAAATAATAGAGGCTAAATGCTTTCTTGTTCATATACAATAGGAGAAAGAGCTAGCATATCTCTATAAATGTTCATCCCTTTATCTGATTTTGTCAATTTAGACTATGTGCTGACTCCTGAACCAGAACTTATCATAAGAAGATTGCCATGATCAGATTGGTTTAGACCTAGCTTCTTTAGCTATCACTTGCAAGAGTAATTGAGATTGCCAAGATGGACATAGAGTAATCAGAGCCTCCCATATAATGATGGATTAATTCCTACACTGGAACAAGTGGAGTGAATATTAGAGAGTCAATCACAAAGTCCATTTAATCTCTGTCATACATTTTCTACCTCTAAATCCATTTTTAATCAATAAATTACTTGTACCAGCTCGTAATAATTTTCATTTTCTGCCTATGCTTAATTATGTAATGTAATGTTATGTGGTAATTAATAGCATGGAGTTAAAACTCAGATGCATATGCAATTAGGAATCAGATTTGAATCCCAGGTCCACTATTGGAATGTTGTGTGACTTTGGGTGAGTCACCTGAACTTTCTGAGGCACAGTCTTCTCATTTTTGGAAAGAAGCTGTCAATACCAGATTTACTATAAAGATTAGAGGAAAAGTACATAACATTTAGCTTGATGCCTTCTGCCTGATAGGTGGGCATTAAATCATATCATTTCAGCATGACATTTTTTCCATTTTACATTATTAGCTCCCCAGAATATAGATATTGTTTGTTGAATCTACCAATAATAGTACATTTTTTTTTCTTTTTATTTATTTTGATAAAACCAAATGTGATATATATGTTCTCATCTCATTTAAGTACTATGTATATAATGAAGTGATTTTACCTAAATAGGGCATTCAGAGAAAGTCTCCTCCAAGGAAGTGAAACTTAAGCAGAGATTTGGAATTTGAAGCCTAAACAGGTGTTAAGTAGGCAAAGAGAGGAGGGACAAGAATTTTACACTGAGAAACCAGGTTACGTAGGTAGGCAGGTAGGTAGTAGGTAGGTAGACGATAATAATAATAAATATGATAGATAGATGGATAGATCAATATTATATGATATTGTAAATGGAGAGCTTTACCAAATTAAAACAAAATTATTATTATTATTATTTTTTTTTAGGTGAGGCAACCCTTGGTTGACCTCGCAGATTGCAAGGACCTGGTCAGCTTACAATCTCTTATTTTTTTAATTTTTATGCCTACAGCACCTGGTATTCTAGGTGGTCTCCCATCCAAGTATTAACCAGCTCTGACCCTGCTTAGCTTCCGAGATCAGATGGGATTGGGCTTGTTCAGGGTAGCATGGCCATAGACCAAAATTATTTTTTGAAAAAAATAATTAGAAATGTTTATCTCTCATTTAAATCCTTAACTGCCCCTGATAAAAAATAATTGGTTATTCTCATGGGATTGAAGAAAAGGTCACTTAAATTATGTTGGTAAATAGTAAAGAAATCTAAGAACACCCTCTAGACTTCATGAGGAACGTAAGATTTAGGTAAGGAAGTATCCGAGAAGTTGAAGAAGCAAAGATACAATATATGTGAAGCTGTATTTTGCCAGCCTAGTATGTCAAGAGTATGTCAGACTTTTTTTGTATAAAAAATAAATATACTATTTTAATAGCACTATACTTCCTAAATAATGGTATACCATAATTCTTTATAAATCTGTTCTAAAGACGAAAACCTCAACAACCAGTTAAATGTATTAACAAGTATTAACATGTGATGAGCTACAGAAAATCTGTCCACATTATCGATCATTACTTTTTAATGAAATATTTTATTCTTATAGTTATTTTTTTAATTGGGTCTATTCACAGTGGCCCTTTGACTGGATAACTCATTGCATATAATTAAACTACATGATAAAAATGAAAATTATTCTTTGTAGCCTGAGTTATTGTTTATTCCTCTACATTAACCTAATCTTCCAAACAGGAACTAAGTGTCCACTTGGTATTAGAAAGATCTCACTTCCATGAATGATTGCTATGCCAGCTTCCTTTTTTCTGCAGCATATTCCTACATGGTTTAAAAGTAAGAGGTGTCTGTTCCCAAGCAATATTTATGAGCTTAAAAATCGAACCAATTTAAGATACCATGGCATATGTGGTATCATATTTTTCATTTCATGGCATATGTAGTATCATATTTTTCATTTTAGTTTTAAACAAATTAAAGACCTGCTTAAAGTTTGAATCCCAACAAGTTTAATTTTTCACTAAAACTTCATGAGAAAAATAGCATGAAGTTCCCAGAAATCAAATAAAAATGAAAACAAACTGAGCAGATTTTAAATGTAAAAAAGTAACATGTAACAATAGGGATATTTGTTGAATCAGTTGGTGTCAGAATCAGGCAGAGAATGTGATGCTACCTAGATGAAAAAGAGCCAGAAAAATTGCTGGGCATGAGGAGTCAGTCTCAGTATTAGGAAGATGTTTTTAAGAATTATTCCTTAGGAAGGATTGGACAGTCACACCACAAGAACTCAAAAGCCAGGCATTACAAGTTGTCTAAAAGGAGAATGTGCAGTAATTTTACAAGAAGTCAGTACACAGTTTCCTGTTTGTTACCACATTAATTTGTCATAATTTGCTTTAAACAAGAAATATCACTCCATTTGTTGTCAAGACTAAAACTGACCCTGCTTCAGCTTCTGTTTTGGTCTCTTTTATTGAGGAATTTTCCTGTCTCAAGTCCTCCTTCCTCATCTGAAAAATAATAGAATTGAACTACATGACTCCAGTTAATTTAAAAATTCCAAGTCTCTGAAACATTGCTTAACTATTATATTATGTCTTAGATTTTTGTTTCATATCAGCAGGGTAACCATAACAACTTTAGCAATTACAAGGAGATATATATTTTATTTGTTTTTTCAGCTTAAACATTAATGGTTTCTCAATAGAAGAAAATTTTCTAAAAACATTAGGTCAAATGAATGATTCAATGTGATAGCAATTTAATAGCAAACCTGGGGAGCCCTTGATTGAGGACAAATTGAATTTGTGAGAACATGGCTTCTGCAGGAGGCCTTTGTGCTTCATCATTTGCTCAGACCTCTTCAACATGAAAAAATGAAAAGACTGTATACAGTTTTCTAAATTGTCTATTTTCTAATTAAGTATCTATGTTAGTGATCCTATATAATACCAATGTCATAGGGGATGGGGGTTGCTTTCCAGAATCTTGCCCATATAAGACTGAATCATTACAGCTAAGTATAAAATTTAGTAAGATTTCTGCCAAGTGAATGGAATCTGTATAACATTCAGTCACTAACTACTGTCATACATTTGTTGTCTCTGAGATATTTACCTTTTACTAATCTATTTTCAAAGATGCCTTGTGTAAATTAGCTATAAAAGCCTTTAAAGAGAAAATTTACTCCCTGATTTTTTTTTAAAAAGTCAAAAGATGGCAAAAATATGACCATCATTAACAGGCCTTAACAAAGGTATTATGTTAATATAATATTAATGTAATTCACTCCTAAATATGTACAGGAAGCTAAATGCAGCCAATGTTTAATATATAATACCTAAAAATATACTTTTTTCAGTAGATAGGATATCAATAAACCAAAACTAACATTATAATTATAAAGCTCATTTTAATTTTTATTATAGTGGAAAATTATATTTAATCTATCTTAAAAGGTAAATCACATCATTAATTTTTCAAAATATTTTACAATAATGTATTTATAAAACTTTTAGATTTAAAAGGATTTAGAAAAATTATCTGTTGATAGTAATTTTCTGATTATGATGAGACTTACTATGAAAAGGTTTATATTCTTCATTCATGGGACTGCTGTCATTTTTATTACCACCCTAGGCTTGACTAAAAAAACTGTTAACTCAAATATATTTTGATTTAATAAAAGAAGAGGCTATCATATTGGAACTTTGTCTTATACAATAATTATTTTAAAACATTCTTTTACTTGTTAATGGTTGTATAACATTCCAAAATCAAACATAAACTCTTCTGCTCTTCTCCCTTCTTCTTTTCATCTCTTCTACAAATATTATTGAAGACCTAATATATATCAAGTACCATGTTGAATATGCAGACAAATGGAAATTATAGAAAATAATTATAGCCAATGTAACATGTTATAATGAGATGTAAAATATACTCCCAAAGCACTGGAACATAACATGTATTTTTTTTTGTAAAAAGTGTGTCTCTGCCACTGGATTTTAACATAGTTGGAGCTGGAATCCTGTCTTGCCCTCCTGTAAACCATTCATCCCCAACCGTGCCCCCCTCCCCCCATTTCCCACCACTCAGCACAGGGCTTTACACATACTAGGCATTCAGTAAATGTTTAGTTAAATAGAATATACTTAGATTAGCACACACATATCACAATATGTAGGCTTTTTAAAATAATGACTTAAAATAATTTTAGAACTAATACATGCTTATTGTAGAGAATTGGAAACTCTAAACAAGTATAAAGAATACAATTTAAATAATCTACATTCTCACCTCCAAGCAATAACCACCATATATACTATAATGCATTTCTTTCCAGTGTTTTCCTTTATGGATTTGGCAAATTACTATTTATCCATATTTACATAAGTTTTGCCCTCTGCTTTTTTTTTTTACATATTGTGAACATTCCCTATATTGTTAAATAGCCTGATATATTATGCAATTTAATGGCTGTCATATATTATCATAAGATTTTATGGTTTAAACATTATGTGATTATTGGACAGTTAGTTATTTACAATGGTTTGTACTTATAAATAATTCCACCACCAAAATCAGTATCCTAGGTATATAAATCTTATTTGCCGTCACTGATTATTTTGTTGTAGACTATATTTGGGAAAATAGCCACATATAGAGAAAAATACTTGGGGATTATGTTCTTATCAATTATGTTCTTAACACAATTCTTTGTTCCAGCTGAAATTTTTAAAAAATTATGTAGAGTAATTATTATCTATTATTAAAAGAAATATTCCTTTTTAAGAGAACTAATTTAAATGTTTTCATAGAGCTTCAATACTCATAAAGGCAAATCATTTTATTTAAGTTATTTTCCACAATATTTCCTGTCATGCTTTATACATAGGTGGTTTTTAATAAATACTTTTCGAAGAGGTGAATAAATATAACGGAAAAAGTGGAACAGAATAAATAGAACAATGTAGAAGAGTTTAACAAATGAATTATGTTGGTAATTATTCCTGTTTGAATTTGTTAGCTAAATTTCAAGTGTTTTCATAGCATCTTGTAGATCTTCCTGACAAATTGCCTATCTATGAACAAACTCCAAACTATTTTTAAGTCTGTTCCAATTGTCTATTGCTGCCCCAAAACTTACTAGCTTAAAACATCAATCTATTATTTGCTTTCATAGTTTTTGGCTGAGAGGCACAGCCAGATTCTTAAGGTCACTCATGCACATGAGTCCCAGGGTAGCTGAAGCGCAAGTTATTTGAAGGCTTCATCACTCCCATGTCTGATGCCTGGGCTGGGATGCCTGGAATAGCTGGGGGCAAGTCAGATCTCCCTCTCTACATGAGCCCCTCCAATTGGCTAACTTGGACTTCCTCACAGAAGTTCGTTTAATTAGACTTCTAAGTGAGCAGCTGGATTTTCTCATAAGCATTCCATAAGACCTGGGATGAAGCTGCAAAAGTCAAGCAATAACACTTCTACCATTGATTTTTGGGTCATATAGTCACAGGCCAGCCCAGATTCAAGGAGCTGAAGGAATAGGCTTCATCTTTCAGTGAGGGAATGATCTGTATGGACAAGCAGGAAAAAGGAAATGATGGTGGCCATCTTATACACAGGCTGCCACAAAGTCCTAAACACTTTCCTCAAATGCCACCTCTATCTCTACCACATAATTTAAATGTGCCTTTTCCTAAAACATGCTTTTTTCTTTGTTTTTCTTCATTAGATTGAAACAACTCTGTAGGTTAACAGTGAAAAGAGGAAGGATCTGTGTACTCCCTTCTTTGGACAAATCAGGCTTTATAATCAGATCCGAATTCAAAGTAAATGTCAGCTGTGCTGTTTACTAGCCAATTGACTTGGGCAAATAACTTCTCTTTAGAATGGAGTACCTGGTACCCACTGCCTAGCATAACACCTAAGATATAATAATGTTATTGACTAATTTATTTATCATTTATTGGCTAAATCTCTTTGAGATGCCATTATGTCTTCTATGAAATAGAGATAATAAGGCCCATCTCAGTGACAGAAATAAGTGAACAAGTTAATGTTTGCAAAATACTTAATACAGTGCCTTAATACAGTACAGTGAGGATATGGTAGATGTTGATAGTGTTATTACAGTTAATAGTCTTATCATTATTATATTATCATCATTATAGTTACTCCTGCATATCCCAGTCACCAAACAACTTATTACACATCTTCTTCAGCACCCAGATCTTATTTATTTTCCTCATCTTGTTTATAGTCACTTTTTTAATGCTTCGAACATTTATACTCATGACACATCAAACATATTCTTCCATAATTACTTGACCTTATCAACCCTAGTAATCATATTCTCCACTCCAGATAAACACAAATTGTTACTGAAAAGTACCCTACACAAGTTCCTGTTCATATATTTTCCCTTCATAATAACCCAGTTTCCCTGACTCCTTTCTTTAATTCTAGTTTGTCAGCATCGTACTGGCTTCACTTGACTCGCTAGTCCACCTTGATGCCATGGTCATTCGTACATTGGCATCTGATGATAAGCCATACCAAATTTACAAACTCCTAAACCTAAATGGATCCAATTAACTACTTTCACTGGCCCTGGTCCTGGCTTTCTAGCCTAACCTTGTGAAGTTGGTCAGTTCCACTTCAACATGATGCTGTCGAATCAAATTTGAAATCTAGTAATATTACAGAATATATTTCATGTGTATCTTCTTTTGTCATGTGTTTTTTCCAAACATTTTCCATTCTTCTTTAGCTCCCAGTGCCATTATCACCCAATCATCTTTACTTATTGTAAATGATTTTTTCTTTAATGAAAAAATGAGAACTTTCCCAAATGAGCTCTCTCAATTTCCCTTTTATTGCCATCTCAAAAGCTTTCTCTCTATATTCATTGTTTCTTTTTTCATTTCTCTAAGAGAAAAAAAACCAACCATTTCTTATGATTATTCTCCACTTTTTGCCCACAATGCCAATATTTTGTCACCTTCCTGATGGAATAGTCCCTGTCTTCTAAATCTCTGGTCTCTGCTTTCTACTGCTAGTTCTTCTCAGTCTTGATAAAAATGCTAATTTCTCATTTCCTAAAAATGTTGTTTGCCTTTTGAGGCTTTTAAACACTTCATCTCATTGTCCTTTCCTTGCTGAAATTCTCTACCCAGAGTCTTTACTAACCACCTCCTTCTCTTCAGCACTCCACCATTTCTTAGCTCCTTACAGTCCAGTTCAGCCCCTACTGCTCAAACTTTATAATCACCAAATCCAGAGAGCAATTTGCTGCATGAGTACTAATTTTGAAAATGAAGTACTTAAGGGTGGGTTTTTTTTAATTGAAAATAAAAGCGTCCTTACAGCTTGAATTGTCCATATTAGGAAATATAAGAATGTTAATAAGAAAACTGGCATTGCTTTTTAGCCAGTAAAATGTAAACATTCTACATATTTTTAAATGCTATTAAAAATCACTATTTTAGAAATAATCGTACAAAGGTATATTTCTCCTCATATCAGATCATGATTCTTCAGGTTAAAGTCTACATTTACATAGATTGATCATCACTATTCTATACTAGATTTTCATGAACAAAAAGGAAATAATCTCTGATTCATTGAATCCTCCTCACTGAAAAATAGTAATATAATCACATCTTCCTTTTAACTTCCCTGCCTTTTTAACTTTCATGCCTCACTTCTAGTATATACCTCTCCTTGGTCATTATTTCAGAGCTTTTCATATCTACCCTGTTAGAGTTTAAGCTACTTGATAGTCATATCACAGTATGTGTACATTGTAGATTTCCAGAACATGAAAATTAGACCTATATCTTTTTAGTAATAATAGGATCATTTGGGTGCCTGATAGCATTGCCTATCACTCTCTGTTGCTGCCTCTGTAAGTTGTGATTGATTTCAAGTCATAGTTGATATTGACATTCATAGCTTTGTTTGCTTCTAATTCATTTTCTTTTCCTATAAAATATAATGCTAATTGGTAGTTGCCTCCAAGCACGAAGTATTATTTAAAAATCAAATCTATAGTTATGTTACCCCCCAGAAATCATAAAAACCAATTTGTATCCCATCTTTTTTTTCAATTTTTATTATTAATATGTGTTTTATTAAGACAAGTACATAGTTTGATTGGGTCCTTATGGGAAATACAATTTCTCATGGCTCCTGATCATAGCTTGTACTTAACTTTATTCATTTCCTTTTGTCTATAGGTCCCCCAGGCCCACCAGGTATAGTGATCGTTGAGGAAATCACAGAGAGCACAGCCACACTCTCCTGGAGTCCAGCAGCTGACAACCACAGCCCAGTCTCCTCCTATAACCTGCAGGCTCGCAGCCCATTCTCCCTGGGCTGGCAAACAGTAAAAACAGGTAAGAGTATCTAAGGCAACATCAGATGCAGCCAGAGCAGCTTCCCGTTATGAGCTATTTTTGCCACATATATGCTAACAATTTCAGTAGAATCACTTCGTATTCTTGAAACTTTATTACAATATCAACTATTGTTTGATTCTTTTAATAAAGCTACCTTGTTTTCTTCTCAGTTCCCAAGGAGGGGCTGCATCATTTATATTCGTTTGTTGTTTATTTCTTATTTATTGAAGTAACTGTAGAGTCACATAGAAGTACAAAATAGTACAAAGGTTTCTTGTGGACCCATCCCTCAGCTCCCCTCAATGATAACATTTTTTATAACAATAGAGCAATTATCAAATCAGAAAACTGACATTGTTACAATGCTATTATCTAAACCTCAGACTACATTCTTTTTCCACCAGTTTTTGTATGCAATTTTTAGTGCATAGTTCTATAAGATTCTATGAAATTTTATTGTATAGATTCAAGTTACCACCTAGACAATCAGATACAATACTGTTTTGTTACTCCAGTTCCTGGTGCTACCCTTTTATAGTCACACTTCTGTTTTATTTATAAAAAGAAAATCTAACAAAATTGTATTATTTAAAACAATGCAAAATTTTAATGCCTACTTCTGAGATGTTTGAATTTTAGTTGCATTATTTTAAAAGTCATTTCTTCCCAAATGGTTTCCGTTTCATGTTATAACTAAACTTCCCCTATCTCTTCAAATGCGGCCATCTGCATGGATATGTGAAATTATGCTCAGTTGATAGTTATTAGGTACTTATTTAATGAGTTGGTATTTGAAAAGTATACAGTCTACACAATGTAATCTTCAGAAGCAGTTGTCCATACTAAGTAGGGATTTGTGATTTTGTTTTACTATCTAAATATAAAATTGATTTGCCTGTTTAGAAGTAAAATATAAAAATCAATAAAATATCTGAGTTCAGCAACCATAAAACTCAATTAACTAGAATGTTACAGGAGTGAAGTAATTCATTTTGTTGCTTAAATAAATTTGAGCAGAAACATTTCTGTGTAAAAATTTACAATTTAGGGGAGAGGAAATAAATTCATGCATGCAAAATATAGTTTAGATTTACTCGATATTAGGTTTCTATATTAAGTTATAGAATTCAGTTTGATTATCATTATAGTATACTATACATGTATACATATTTATTTTGTAATACATATAATTGTGGGTATTGGCCTCATTCTTGGCTCCATGATACCTCTGCAGACCCAGGAAATTGGGGGAATCTCAAAGTTTGGTAGATAATTCTGAAAAGAACACAAATTCAAACCAAATGAACAGATTTATACAAGAATACTTATAACCTCTGCCCCAGTGCTCACATAGTATCTTTAGTGTGACAGCTTAAACCTTTTGCTCTGCAGCCAGAAAATGGATTCATCTCCAGATCTGGCGTTATGGACTCACTAAATTCATTCTCCTGCCTGCTGCTATGCTCCCTGCCCACTCTTGCCTCACTGTTCATACAACTTACTTCTTGGGAACTTTTCCTTGTGGATACATTGAAATACACGTTTCCTTGCTCATCGCATGCCCATGTTCTTGTTCTTCTTATCTTAACACATGGCATGCCAATCCAGGACATCTTATCGTCTTCCTACGACAACTATAGTTCCTAGTTACTCTTATTCCTTGATTTCTCATGTCTTGGTTCACTTATTTCTATTTTTTCTTGTTTGATTGATAGATGGATGATGATAAATAGATAGATAGATAGATGTATATATGTACATAAGTTTAAAATTTTACAGTTTTTACTATATACACACATGCATATATTCATATATAACTGAATATTTTTGGCACAAACTGGGGATAAATGAGATTGTGTGTGTGTGTGTGTGTGTGTGTGTGTGTGTGTGTATGGCTCAGGCATTTATTTGAACTAAGAGTTATTTTGGGGCTGTTTATTTGTTCTAGAAGTCTCTATTATAAAGTTGTGTTTCATCTTTCTAATGTAATTTGAATGCTAGAAACATTTTTAAGTTGAGAGGTTTTTTTCTTTTTTAAATTCAGTTCAGCAGTACTTATTTAAAAATCTATGGTTATACTGTGTTTATAAGGTAATATATATTTTTCAAAAATATATTTCTGTAAGTGATTAATTTTATTTGCCCTTGATAATAAGAGGACTCTAGCAAGATGTCCTCTCTCTTGTAGAGGCGGTCCTCAACTTTTGCATGCTCTAAAGTAGCTGTTTTAAATGCATTCTGGTTTTAGCCCCTAGCACAATCTGATTGTAACTTATTTCTTATCATTAACAGGGAAAGAAGTTCCTTTGGAACTACATGAGCTCCACTGGGCCAGTGGACCTTTGTTTTCATAGTTGCTACCTCATCTAAAGCAATTTCAGTAGAGAAAAGCTCTATATGCAAAAAAGATGGATCTGGAGATTGAACTCTCTGATTAATGTAATTTATAAACTAGTATTTAAAAAGCACTTAAGATTCTTTTATACACCAACATCAATACAAAGAATAGCTAATTCCTCATTTTTGACAAATAAAATAAGGAGTTGTGCATGGACCTTCTAGCTGAACACATCTGGTATTAACTTATCAATATTGCCTACCCAAAAATCAGACTTGAATCAGGTGACTGTGAGTGGAACTAATATTCATTTTAAAGAAAGTATGAAAACAACCATAAGAAACAGACAATTTCACTTGCAGATCCCTTTTCTAGTCAAATTACTTTTCATTTGGAAACCTGACTTTCTCCTTCACATTTGAGTAGTATTTGCTGACTTACTTTTTTAGTGTTATCTCTTTAGGAATACCAAATCACTTATAATCACAGAATCAATTTGTCATTGTTTACTTAAATCAAACATGTTTATTAACTATTCTATCGGTGGATATGTTTTCCACTATGGATTAATTAAATTTGTCAATGAAACAGGCTTAATTTATTGTTAGTTATTTAATTTTAAATTGTTAGATGCAGTTCTTTTACAAGGAAAAGTATTTTAACAAGTTTTTCACTCTTAGTCAATATGGGATCCTTCACTGTCTTTAGTTGCTGTGTTTTCTTTCGGAAGCAGAATGTTGTCTTTGAAACTGACTTGTCCTCAGAGTTCCAGAAAGAATGTCTTTATAAAATGATACTTGCAGCATTTTTAAAATACTTACTTGGTATACAATCTCTATTTTCTTTAATCTACAGTATTGCATTTGAGAACAAAATTCTAAATTTATAAAAAAAAGTTTGTTTCTAATTTATTTCATTTTCAATTTATTTATTGCATGTTATGTCATCAAAAATATTAATACCTCCAACTCATGCTTTTTACACTTATTTTATAGCCATTACAAGTAGCAATGAATTTAGAATTTCTAAATCTTTTTTTTTAGTTTAAAAGAGAAATTAGGATTATTGATGGTGGGGAGGATATGGGATGAGGGAAGAAGTCTTTAAAATCTATAGCTATGACTAAGAAAATATAAATATATATAGCCTTGGGAATAAGATTATTTTTATATTTTAAATTAATTTTCCTTTTTAACACAATACCTGAAATGATTATAACATGATTCAAATAGAAACTGTGCCAATTTTAATTATACCTGACAATTTGAACTCCCCTTTCATTCATTCAATGAAAGTTTATCAAGCACCTTCCAGGTAGTGTTCTAGGCACTTAAAATATATGAGTGATCAGAACAAAGCAAAAAAATCTCTATCTTTGCGAAGATTGTATTCTCATGGATGAGGGCAAACAGAGACCATAATAAACAAGTAAATTATATAGTATCTTAGAAGTTAATGAATAAAAAAAAAAAGAAAGAAATATTGTATTGTAAGGAGGATCAAAAGTACTGTGGTAGGGACTGTGTATTAGTTGCTGAGACTGCCATAACAAAATACCATAAACTTGGTGGCTTAAACAACAGAAATATATTTTCTTACAATTCTAGAGGCTGGGAATTCCAAGATCTAGGTGCCAGTCAATTTAATTCTATTCCTAGTGAGAATTCTCCTCCTGGCTTGCAGGCAGTAGACTTCCCACTGTTTCCTCAAATGGAAGAGAGAGAGAAAGCCAGCTCTCTGACATCTCTTCTTATAATATCACTCATCTTTTCAGATCAGTGCCCCACCCTTATGACCTCATTTAACCTTAATTACTTCTTATTTTTAACATAGCTTGGATTAATGTATTAAAAGACAAACTATCCATCCTCCAATGTCTCTCCATTTCTCTCAGGATGAAAGCCCATTCTCTTTCTAAATTATTCTTCAGCCATTCTCCCTAATATTTACCCTGCTCATGACTCACTGGTCTTTTCATGCTCCTGCATATAATGCTTCTAATGCTTCTAATGCTTCTAATGCCTTTGCACTAGTTGCTCCTTCAACTGGGGATGCTTTCTCCTAGATATTGGCATAGCTAAATCCACACTTCCTTCAAAAGTTTATTCAGGTGTATCTTCTCAGTGAGGCTTATCCTGGCCACTCTACTTTAAATTACAACCTACCTGTAGAGAAAAGGGAACCTTTTCGCACTATTGGTGGGATTGAAAATTGGTGCAGCCACTGTGGAAAATAGTATGGAAGTTCCTCAAAAAATTAAAAAATAAGTCAGACATACTACCGTATGGCACAGAAATTATACTTCTGGGTATTTATTCAAAGAAACCCAAAACACTGATTTGAAAAGATATATACACCCCTGTGTTCGCTGCAATGTTATTTACAATAGCTAAGATATGGAAGCAGCCTAAGTGTCCATTAACAAAAGACTGGATAAAGAAGAAATGGTATATATACACACACACACATACACATATATACACACATACATAAATATGTGTATATATATGCATATGTATACACACACATACACACATACATACATACGTACATATACACAATAGACTATTGCTCAGCCGTAAAAGAGAATAAATTTTACCGTTTGTGACAACATGGATGAACCTAGAGTATTTTATGCTAAGTGAAATAAGTCAGACAGAGCAAGACAAATACCATATGATTTCATCTATATGTGGAATCTAAAAACAAAATAAACAGACAAAACAAAAACAGAATCATAGATACAGAGACACTTTAATGGTTCCTAGATGGGAGCGGGGTTAGTAAGATGGGTGATAAATGGGAAGTGATTAAGAAGTACAAATTGGTAGTTAAAAAATAGTCACAGGATGTGAAGTATAGCATAGGGAATATAGTCAATCATATTGCAATAGCTATGTATGGCATCAGATGGGTACTGGACTTATTGAGATGATCACTTTGTAAGTTATAAAAATATCTAATCACTATGTTACATATTTGAAACTAATATAATATGTCGACTATAGTTGAAATGTTTTTTTATTATTAAAAATTAATTAATTAATTACAACCTGCCTGCTATGGGCTATATTGTATCCCTGCCCCAAGATAATTCAAATGTTGAAGCCCTAACCCCACAGTGTGACTGTATTTGGATATAGAATCTCTAAGGGTATCAAGTAGGCAATTGGATATATGAGGTTGGAGTTTGAAAGGTTTGAATAAAGATGTAAATTGAGAAATTATTGACATATAAATTGCACTTAAAACTACAAGACTGTATGTCATCTCCAAGGATATAAGTATAAAATAAAGAAGAGAAAGTTATAAAAATCGAACCCTGAAGCATTTTAGTAGTAAGAAGTTGTGGAGAAGAGCAACCAGCCAAAGGATACAGAGGGGAAGCAGTTATTTAGTTAAAAGGAACACCAAGGTAATGTGATATCCTGGGAGAAAAAAGAATAAGTCTGTCAAGGAACAGAAAGTAATCAACTGTGTCAAATGCTGCTGACATGTCAAGTATGATGAGGACTGAGAACTGATCATTGATTTTAGCAACATGGTGACCATGGAGAGCATTGGTGACCTTGACAATAGCAGTTTTAGTAAAATAGTAAGGACTAAAGTTTCACAAAAATAAGTTCAAGAGATAATGGAAGAAAGCCTAATATAGACAACTCTTTTAAGAAGTTTTGCTTTAAAAGGAAGTGGAGAAATCAACATACTTTGAAGTTAGAGATGTCATAATTTGTTTATGGGTTTAAGTGGGACGGGGAAAAAGAAAGGAATTCAGGATAACCCCATGATTTTGGCTATAACATCTATAAGAATGCAGTTGTCATACATTGAATAAGGAATACTACAAAAGTAGGTAGGGAAATATAAGGTTGAGAACTTTATCTAACTAGAAATGTTTAATAATTCATTGAACATATGAACCGGAACTTTAGGGAAGAGGTTCATGGCTGAAAATTTTGGAGTCGTCAGCATACAGAGGGTTGTTTAAATCCACAAGACTAGATTAGATCACTATGGAGTAAGAAAATGGGAGTTAATAGAACTAGGTTGCATCTAGAAGATAAAAAGAAACCAGAAATGGAAACGGATAAGGGTAGTCAGGTAGTTGAAAAACAAATTAAGTTTGAAAAGTATTTCAAACAGAAGAGAATTACCAAATATGTCAAAAGATGATATTAGGTCTAGTAGGATGAGGAACAGAGGCCTAACCATAAGGTTTTAGTAACAGAGACCATTGGTAATATTGACAGGAGCAGTTATGGTAGAATGCCAGAGTTAAAAGTTGTATTAGAGTGAACTCAAGAGAGAATGGATGGAGAATAATTGGAAACATCAAGTAATAGCACAAACAACCCACAAGAAGTTTTGCTATTAGGAAAAAAAAAAAACTGGATAAAAGCTGAAAAGAGAGGAAATTGAGAGAATTTTATTTTGTTTTGGTTTGGATTTGGTGGGAAAAATACCTGCATCCTTGTATACTGATGAGGGAAAATAATCTATTAGAGATATTTGTTTGGGAGTGGGTCAGGGAGAGACATAACTGAGATGGACCGGTTACTATTCTCTACAATATCTTAAGAGGGCCACCACTTGAAAGGCATAAAGTTTCCTCAGAAGGGATTTAAGTTTCTATTAATTGGAAGAATGGCTAGAAAGATGAATGAATTCCAAAAGTCACACTAAAATGATTTCAAAGAGTAGGGAAGGGTGGGCACTGGAACAAAAAAGAAAATGATCAGAGTTCTATGGGGATTAGAATAAAAGGGATGAGGGATGACCTAAAAGTCTGGAGTTGCTTGAGGAGACTGACATAAACAGAAATAAATGAAACAGTATGATAAGTCCTAATGGACCCAACACAAGTATTGGTGATAAAATGTAGGTAGGAGCTAGGGAAGGCTAAGTGTCTGGGGATCTATTCTTTTCACTTTTATGTTTGGCAGACACAGATCAGCATTTTAGCAAGCTATGGACTGAACGATAACCGTTTTTTCCCGTTAGACTCCAAGAATATTACTCAGCTTCCAGTGCAGTAAGAGAGGACAGACTTTTTTCCAGGTCTTATTTCATACTTTAAAAAAATCAGCTGTGTAGGGCTATGAGATCTGTCAGGCAGCCTACTGCCTGTGCTCTGGTCATTCACCTTTCCACAGATCTGATTATTTGGTAAAATTATTTTGATACATTTCAAAAGAGATTTTCATGGGAAATCCAAATGCATTTAATTCCACCTTGTCATAGGAAAACTGCACTGAGTCAAGAGCTACCCACCCCTCTCCCAATACTTAAACAGAAGTCCAGGACTAATATAAATCCAGAGGATCTTGACACATCATAAGGGAGGTACTCCTTTTTTTTCCATAGTCATTTGTATAGCAAATGTTCTTCCAGAAGTGTTTCCTAGACAGCAGAGATGAGTGAACAAGAAAAGCAGTCTCAAATAATGCATATATACTATGTAAGGAGAATTTTATTATGTGGTAATTATATTGACAATTTTATGATTTAATAAAATCTAAATGTAGTACAAAAGTTACTGCGAGGCAAGTCCAGAGCTTCCTCTTAGATCCCACAAACTGGAGTTTGCCGGAACTATGAGAGACATACTGCTCAAGAAATTTCCCTAGAAATTTAACAACTATCTGTTTAAATTATAGCACTAGTTGACCTCTTATCTGAGGCTGAGGAATTAACAAAATGATTTTCAGTGTAGATCATGGCAAGTTATGTTATAACAATTTATATATAAAGATGAGATGAAAGAATTCAAATTGACTGCTGCAGACTTTGACATGTGCTAGTGCTTACTTCCTGAAGATTGATTTTGATTTTACTAATGACACCAGAGACGACATCATGGCCATGTGTAATAAGGAAGTATGCACAAACCTGCTGATCCTGTTAGTGCCTGTGATATCCTTGATTGACACTGTAACCTTTTTTCAGTCCTCTTAATGACATGAAATCTGTCTCTTCATAGTCCCAGAAATCATAACAGGGGACATGGAGTCAGCCATGGCAGTGGACTTGAACCCTTGGGTAGAATATGAATTTAGAGTGGTTGCCGCCAATCCTATTGGGACTGGAGATCCAAGCACCCCATCTAGAATGATCCGCACAAATGAAGCAGGTAAGAATTTTGGAGAGTCAGAATTCTATTTGATATGCCTCTAATCGCTTTGCAGGCAAGTAGAATTAACCACGATTACTTGCTTTAGTATAATTTTTTTCCTGATTCATTTACCTAGATATCATAAAATATTTTCTTTAAAATTATTTTTATTTTATTTGTTTTCTGAAGTTTTTCTTCTTGTTTCCACAAATAAAGGTATCTAGATGCTTTAGTTTCCTCTCAACCCTGTGCCCATCTTCAAGTTACTATAAAATTGAAGTAGTTTTTTTCTAATTATATACTCATTCAACGCAGCAAATCTATAACATTCAGAATAGATTGGTTCACTCTTTTTTGCTCCAGTGATAACAGTTACTTTTAATAACAGCATACTTCCTTAAGACTCTTTATGTTGCCCTTCACTGTCTGACATGGTATAAATTACACTTTGCAAAGACATAGTCTTAACTCATTGCCTTCTTGACATCCATGTGCAAAATAAATACCCATTTGTTTCCTGACTTAGAAAACACAGCATTCTTCTCATCTTTTAGAATAAATTATCTTTGATAAAATATTTTTAATGACCACATAAGGGGAATTAACAGCTTTATATAAAAGAAATTATATTGCCAATGACCTAGATGAAAATGAATAAAGAACATTTTTAGTAGAGCTTTGATTACTTTAGAAAAGTCTTATTGAAATTAATATTTAAATTCCTATAAAATTGGATATTAAAAACATCTAGTAAGGTACTAGCTTAGGCAAACACACATGTTAATAATGTTGATGAGAACAGTCTGAAAACAGTAGAGAAATGGGGGTAGAGTAGATTGCAGATACAAGGAGTAATAAACAAATTTTTATGTTTTTATGTTCAATAATAATATGAATCCCAATAATTATTAGAATAATAGTATAAAAATGAGAATTTTGACAAAACGAAAAGACAACGTAGTGAATGGGAGAAGATATTCACCAAGGATACATCCGAAAAGAGGTTAATATCCAAAATTTGTAAAGAACTCATACAACTCAACACTAAAAAAAAAATCCAATTAAAAAATGGAAAAAAGACTTGAATAGACACTTCTCCAAAGAGGACATACAGGTGGCCAATAGACATATGAAAAGATACTCAATGACACTAATCGTCAGAGAAATGAAAATTAAAACCACAATGAGATATCACCTTACACCTGTGAGAATGAGTGTCATCAATAAACAACAACAATAAAAAACACAACTGTTGGCAAGAGAAAACAGAACCCTCATGTACCATTGGTGGGGTTGCAAGTTGTCACAGCCACTATGGAAAACAGTTTGGAGGGTTTTCAAAGAATTAAGAAAAGAACTGCATGTGACCCAGAAATCTTAGTTCTGGGTATTTATCCAAAGAAATCCAAAACACTAATTCAAAAAGATATATGTACCCCTATGTTCACAGTAGTGCTGTTCATAATAGCCAAGATATGAAAGCAACTTAAGTGTCTATCAATAGAGAATTGGATAAAGAAGATTTGGTACATGTGTACAATGGAATATTACCTGCCCATAAAAAATGAAATATTAACCATTTACAACAAGATGGACGGACCTAGAGGGTATTATGCTAAGTGAAATAAATCAGAGAACCACAAAGTACCATATGATCTCACTTATATGTAGAAATCTAAAGAAGAAAATAAACAAACAAAACAGAAAAAGACTAATAGTTACAGAGAGCAAACTGATGATTGCCAGATGGGAAGGTGTTTGGGGGGCTGGGTGAAAAAGGGGAAGTGATTAAGAAGTACAAATTGATAGTTCGAAAATTTCAAGGAAAATAATTAATAATATTAAAACAACTATGTATTCTGCCAAGTGTGTACCAGACTAATCAGGGAGATAACTATAAATTATATAAATATCAAACCGTTATGCCGTATACCAGAAACTAATATAAAATAATATTAAATGTCAACTCTAATTGAAAAATAAAATTTTCTTGAAAAGAAAGAACAACAACAACAAAAAGAATGAAGAATTTGTCTTATTTCTTCATTGTTCTATCTTCAGCACCTAAATAGTGTCAGGCACTAGTACTCCATATGTCTTTGTTGAAAGGTTGAAAGGGAAGATTTTTTTTTTCCTTTATATGCCCCTAAACACACCAGTACCTGGGTCAGAGACACATGTACATAGAAGACTAAGAAGTAACTGTTGTCTACTTTGTTTAATAGTTATAAAATTGGACCAAAAATGTGATTTGTGACTTCTCACAAATTGAACAAAGCTTATAATTAAAATAAACTATCAAAAGAGTTGATTATCTAAAACGCACTAGGTTTAGGCCTTTAAAAAAAGTATTTCTCTAAAATACACTGATTTCACTCATATGTTGGATATAAACCTGAAAGCAATAAATGAAGAAGACAAACAAACAAAAATTCACAGTCACAGACAATAGTATGATTGTTACCAAAGGAAAGAAGGGTTGGAGGGAGGTAAGTAAGGGTAAAAGGGGTCAAATATATGGTGACGGAAGGAGGTTTGACTTTAGATGGTGAACACACAATGCAATATACAGATGACATATTATTGAATCGTACACTTGAAACTAATATAATTTTATTAACCAATGTCACCCAAATAATTTAATTAATAAAGTAAATAAATAAATAAATAAATAGATTATGAGATAAAATACATTGGTTCTTTTAAAAAAGAAATAAAGAATAACCATACAAAATATGTTCAGATTCTTTCCATTTCCAAAAATTAAGCAACTTGGAAAATAAAAGACAAAGTAGCCTAAATATGTTGGAAAAGATTCATTCACAGAAAATTCAATTTTTCTGTTTTTGTGATTTGCCTATTATAAGGTTTTTTTTGTTTTGTTTTGTTTTTTCCTGCAACTTTTTCAACAGTGTGAGTTTTAAATGAACATAATTGCCTGGTTGGATTTTCATGCATTCATAAAATCAGCCATGCTTTCATTGTGTACAGGTGTTCATTAATTAAGAGCATAACAGGTTAGTTGTTCCTCATTTTATGTGCTCACTGTGAAGATATTGAAATAACTGCCAATATCAGTACTTATGCACACATATTTTCTAAAAAGCACTGTCTTATTTTGCATATTGTTAATTGAGTTTAAACAAAGACAAAGATTGCTGCCTAATTCAGAGGCTCTCTATAAATATTCATTTCAAAAATAATCCATTTGGGATGAATAATCCTTTTAGACTTTTTATAGTATAAATTTTCTAACTATTAAAAAGCATTTTAGTAAAAACACTTTTACTTTTCCAACTAAAATGTATTTAGATGATGCATTTTAAAAGATTTCTTCCTCATCTATTTCTGCATATACCTCAATCATACAGCTCGTTTCTCCATTTTATCAAGTTCTGTATACACGATATACTTTAGTCCATTAAAATCTTATGAAAGAGAAGAGAAATAGCATGAAAAATGCATGAAGTACTCTACTTTGAAAGCGAGTTGAGGAAGCCTTGTACTGCCTATTTTATGTTTCTTATGTTTTAGTACCACACAGGGTTAGAGCTTCTAATGGTGTTGAACCAAGTGTTGAGTTTTGTGCCTGCTTTGTCAGGCAGCACAGATTAAAAGGGACACCAATATCCTGAGACGTCCTCCCAAACGACACACTCTACCTCCATTAAGTACATGCCCTGTATTTTAAAAGACGATCTTGTTCTAATGGGCCAAATAAACTTTGAAAACAGGCAGAGCTGCTTAGGAAAGTCTCACATTCAGGATATTAAGTTGAAAGTTTATGTCTCTTTAAAATTCTCTTATTTACTAAACTATTCTAAATCCAAAAGCAGCTTTAGTAAAGCATTTTTACCTTTCTCACACACCAAAAAGTTAATATTTCTTGCAATTTCCTCTAAAATATATTTAGAATTTTCAAGTCATCAAAACATTGTTAGTAGTCAATAAATATAAGGTAAATTGGTTCAATCTGACTTTTTATTAGTAAGATGTCAAAATAGTAATACAAATATATGTTTTTTACTTTAATGTACATTTATATTTATTTCCAGTACAATTTTATTATAAATTATAGATAGATAAATGATAGGTAGGTAGGTAGGTAGATAGATAGATAGATAGATAGATAGATAGATAGATAGATAGATGTAAATATGCCTGTGTTTAATTTTGGAATTGTGTTACATTATCAAAACAACATATAAATTTTAGTTATGTAATGGAAATGCTTTCTCTGTCATTTAAAAACATGACAAGAGAAAATCACGCTTTAGGAAATTAATTTGAAATATATGCTATGGTAGAAATGAAAAAATGTAAAAGTGAATACATCCCTTAAACATTAATATTCTATAAGTTATATATTTAGAACAGTAATTGTAAATGATAAATGAAAAGAAGTTAGTGATATAACCTGTAATTTAGAAAGCTTTGGTCTTCTCTACAGTATAAAATGTTTTATTACCAAAGCTCTTGGTATAAATCTCAATATTTGCAGTTTATTTCAAATTATTATATATATGTGTACATGTGTGTGTATGTGTGTGCGTGTGTGTATGTATGGGGTAAGATAATGCCCATGTGGCTGTCCTGTGAGTTTGAGTCTTGGAGTTAGGCAGACTTGGTTAATGTTCTTCTCTGACACTTACTGGTAGTGAACATAGGTAAGACATATTTTTCAAGGCTCAATTTTCTTACTTCTAAAATGGGGTAATATAACTACCTACTCCTTTGGATGACTGTATTAAATAAGATAATGCATGCAGAGAGCCTAGCATAGTGCCTGATACATGGTAAATGCTTAATAGTAGCCATTTATTATTATTTTTATTATTATCATTATTATTATCATAATCATTCATTTTATTGAGGTATTACTTTATTAAGTGGAAATTTAAACCATGGTAATCATGCATTAGTTGCTTTTTTCATATTGAAGAAACATTTTCAGGTTAAATATATGTTTGTTGATATAATTAGGCCATCCAATCTCTTGGCTTGCAGCTAGATCCACCAAAATGCTCTCCCACTGAGAAGTCTCTGCTGCAGACTGTGTGCTACCAGGCCCTGCTGCTCAACCCATCTGAAGGGCTTGGGAATCAAGCGAACCTTTCAGAGTGTGGTGCATAATAAAGACCATGCCTCTTCTCTAAATCTCCCTCACCCTCCACGTATGGCCTTTACATGCTGCTTTTCTTGTCTAGCCAGGCCTCAGTCTATAAGTGGATTGCAGTAGTGTCCCAACATGTGGACATTTTCTTTGCTTCTTATAGCATAGATAAGACAAAGGGAGCAGAGAAAAAGAAGTATCAAATGAAAGACCATGCTTTGAAAAATTTGTTCCACGTTCAAATAGTTTTCCAGTTGCTTAGTACACTGTATTCCGTCCTACCATTCTCTTTTGACACTGAAATGGAAAATGTCACACACACAGTTGTCCAAAAGGAAAAATATTTTTTCACATTTAAGAGATTAATCCTCAGCCAGGTAAATATGAGTATCAATTAGACAAACATGAAAATCTTTCCTAGCATTACTACTTCTTGTACTATATCATAGTTATATAACTTGTTTACTAAACAGCCTGAACTCTAGAATTTAAGCATAAAATAGTTTTCTTTTTCTCTCAGTACTACTTTCCAATATGATCCATCTGATCTCTGGCTTCAGCCTCAACTACATCCAAGGCAGATTTAGGTACTAGGGCCATCTCATTCTCAGGTATTAAAAAAATTTCATTTTCATGTAAATAAAAACTTTAATCTCACTTCCAATTTCTTGTTTTTCTCCCTTCATCCCAGCAAAGGCTTGACCCAGGGATATTGACCATCTTTTTTTCTTCTTCTTTTCACTTACTTCCCTCACCTTCAAACTTCCACTCTGAGCACTTCCTGAGACAGACAAAAAGAAGAGGAAAACTAGTTAGGTGGTACAATTTGTGGTTCTCAGATAGGTGTCGAGTACTCCATGTGATGGCATTTGTCCACATGTTTCTTTCTCTTAGAGGGTGCATTGGGTTCTTTGGAGACTTTTCTATCCTAGTCTAGCAGGCAGCCTGACTGGGTATGATTCTAACAGATTTTTTTAAACCCACCTCTCATTGTGTCTATTGGCCCACAGTAATCATTTCACATTTCTGTCCTGCCAAACTCTAGAAATACAGGGTGTTCTCAAAAACTATTTTGCTCTCTGCTCTAGTAGCATTGTGTGGGGCTGGGTCATTGTACAAAATTCTCAAGCTCGATGGCATCCAGCAAGTATGTGAGGAGTAAGTAATTGTACTCTTTGCAGCAGCTGCTTTGCTTCTCTCCTTACTTAGCTTGAGAGGGAAATGACAGTCCCACTTCCCTTCTATTGATGAGTAGTGGTGGAGGGAGATGCCACAGCCCATCCATCTGCTAAGCTGACAGCCTTCTTTCAAAATATTTCTTATGCTAAAATTCTTTATATATGAGCTGGTGGGGGGTAATAGGAAAGGGTCATGAAATTTTATTTCTCTATTTCTTAGCAATTTTATAGTTTTGTCTAGCCCACCTCACTTCAGCATCCAAGGTTATGTATGGCTCAACCCAAGTCCAGAAAAAATTTATTTAGCTTCCTACTACAATTTCATAATTTCTTTAGTTGTACATTATCTTCCTCTTTCTTAAAGGATCTTACTTCGTTCATATCTTCACAGTTCTTGTTCATGATAATTACTTAGAAATGTTGTTGACTTCAAAAGTTATGGAAAGAACACAATAAAATATTATTGTAATATAAGATAGGATTGAATTAGTTTTTTCTGGGGGTGTGTGGATTTGCCTTGTAAATGGCATTTAATAGAGTTTTGAAAGCCAGACCAAATAGGACTCAGGCAGAATTATTTATAGGAGGAAATTAAAACTACAGTTGTCAGGCACTGGTGTGTGCAGAGAAAAGGCATAAGGCTATGGGGTATTTCAAGGTCTTTCTGGTCTGTTTCTAAGAAAATACATAGATAATATAAATCATTCAGCTGAAATAATTGGGAAATTCTAAAAGAAAATAGTATTAAATGAACATTATAGCTTTCTTCAGCCCGATGAGTAATTTAATTATATTAAATAAAAGAAATAGTTCTTAGCAACATTAAGAGAAGGGAAAAATCATGGCAAGCAACAGAACTCTAAGACCAAATATCAATAATTAGGAAAAAAGAAGATAACACTATGGCTCATATAGCAGACAGTACTTTTAAATCATGAAACCACTTTGGTTCAGGCAAGTATTTTCTGCAAAATATATACAAGAAATAGATCTTCAGATTCAAAAGATGGTGCCTCCCAAATTGTCTCCCTCCCAGCTTCTTTCTCTTCTTTTTCCTTGTTCTCTTTTTACCATATGTGTCAACAAATTTCATTTAAAGATTATTTTCCCCATCCTCTGCTTCTACTTCGTTATAGACTGTTATAAATAAAGTTAAGAGAATATGAGTTGGTAAACACCATTTGTTGCATATACTCACCTCTTTGCTCTTGACATCATTCATGAAAAGTTTCATAAATCAGAGAAATCTTACATTTCCTAAAATAATCTTAGTAACCTCTTTTGCAAATCAAAAATGGTATGTTTCCTAATTTCTAAATTAAAACCAGCTAAGCCAAAAAGATTATAAAGATTTCCAAAGATGACTACAGCATAGGAAACCATCAACAAAATGAAAGAACGACCTACTGAATGAGAGAAGCTATGCACCAATGATACATCCAGTAGGGGTTAATATCCACAATATATAAAACTCATACAACTTAACAACAAGAAGACAATCCAATTTGAAAATAGAAAAAAGACCTGAATAGACATTTCTCCAAAGAGGACATACAGATGGCCAATAGGCATAAGAAAAGATGCTCAAGGTCACTAATTGTCAGAGAAATGCACATTAAAACCACGATGAGATATCACTTCACATCTATGAGAATGGCTGTCATCAATCAACAAAAAAACAAGTGTTGGCAAGAATATGTAGAAATGGAACCATCGTGCATTGTTGGTGGAATTGCGAATTAGTGTAGCCACTATGGAGAACAGTGTGGAGATTCCTTAAAAAATTAAAACTAGAATTGCATATGACCCAGAACAGAAATTCCACTTCTGGATATTTATCCAGAGAAATCCAAAATACCAATTTAAAAAGATATGTGCATCCTATGTTCATTACATCATTATTTAGAATAACCAAGTTATGGAAGCAACCTAAGTGCCTAACAATAGACAATTGGACAAAGAATATGTGGTACATATATACAATGGATATATTGTATATATCAACCATAAAAAATGAAATCTTACCATTTGCAACAACATGGATAGACCTAGAAGGTATTATGCTAAGTGAAATAAGTCAGACAGAGAAAGACAAATATTATACGATTTCACCTATATGTGGAATCTAAAAGAACAAAATAAATGAACAAGCAAAACAAAAACAAGTTCATAGATACAGAGAACAAACTGATGGTTTCCAGATGGGAATGAGACTGAGAGATTTTTAATAGATACACATCAGCAGTCATAAAATAGTCATTGGGATGTCAATTATAGTGTGGGGTATATAGTCAATAATATTGTAATAACTATGTACAGTGTCGGGGAGTACTAGACTTATGAGAGATCACTTCATAAGTTATATAAATATCTAACCATTGAGCTGTACACCTGAAGCTACTATAATATTGAATGTCAACTGTAATTGAAAATAAAAAAGAAATTTTAAAAAATCACATTTGACTAGACTCATGCTGAACTTTTAGTGTTTACCATAGAAGACTTCACCATTTTCTCTTTTCTAATCTAAGTATATAATAACATTATGTAATATGTATAAATTATAGTTCCAGGCACTGTGGTGAATAATTACGAAAATAACCTTAAAATATAGGTACTATTACTATCTGCATGAGGCAGCTGAAGAACAGAGAGGTTAAATATTTTTAGCCAACCAGCCAGAATTTTTCTCACTCCCACAAGAATACATTTACCATTTGTGTATACATTGTATCTCTCCTATTGATAGGAATAAAAGCATTATTTGAACTGTTTAGGAAATATCATTCATATTTTTTATCTTGGAAACTCTTCAAATTTAACTCTTTCTATAAAGTAAGCTTAAATGACAATTAACTGTAAAATATTGATGTGCTGTGTACTTCAATTCAGATAGGAAAAAAAATGTTTTTTAAATTTCCCTCTTGACTCCCACCTTTACTATATAAACAACCTCCTTCCTTCTTTCTATTCATCTGTAACTTTCTTTCCAAACCAGTGACTGAATTACTATTAAGCTCCTAAACTATGTGGCTTCCTCCAGGTTTCTAATAAAGCTGTATTATTTAATGAGCCATATAAACATCTACTGTAATAGGTATTAGAAATATTTTAGGGGAAAAAAAGATAGATTGGCAAATTATTTCATCCTGTACTTTTTGCTTAGTTAATTAAATTAATTAATGAGTGTTAATTAAAGCATGTTGTTAGTGTGACTAAATTTGCTAAAACTATTACACTTAGAGTTCTTTGAGATTCATACTTAAATTCATGCATGCTTAAAATAAGGTAGTACACTGTATTTTGGTCATTCTGAGTTTTTACAACAATATCTCCAGTGTATAAGGTGAAGAGAAACAATAGTCTATATTTCAACATGCCAGATAAGGCATTAAGTAAGACAGCTAAGCATTTGCAGCTTGTGGGAAAAATATTAATTACATTATCTGTTCATGGGAGAGCTTTGTTCAGAAAGAAATTCAGGAGAATCAGAGTTTAAACTGTTACCCATACATGTAAACTTGGTTCTCTGAGCTAATAGGCTCAGGACATTTATCAGTAGATGACTGAGAGAAAAACATCTAGCTACTTAATTCTAAATTGGGTTCTCATTTATTACATGGAAAACATTTGGTTTTTAAATAAATGTATATTTCTCTGAACTCAGCAAAAGAATTTATTAGATGTTGACTATATTAATTTTTTAATTTTATGTTTCTAATAAGAATTATAGAACTTTCAGAAGGGCTCTAAAAAATTAAGTCAAATTCCTATCATAAATATGTTGTTTTATAAATAAAAGAATATAATTAAAATCAGTGGACTCCAGAGCATTACTGCAAAGATAACTGTGTGCCACCAACTTAAAAAGGAAATGAATGAGCATGGATCATCTGCATGTAATTAGGAAATTTAAACCAATTAGAATTAAAGTACTTATAATACACATTGTGCTCCTGACAACAAAACATGATTCCTGATCTGCTGTTATTAAAGCCTTTTCTTTTTTTGCTTGTTTTTATAGTTTTATTGATATATAATTGGCATATGACATTGTATTAGTTTAAGATGTACAACATAATAATTTGATATATGTATATATTGTGAAATTATCATAAGTTTAGTTAACATCTGTCATCTTAGTTACATTTTTTTCTTATCATGAGAACTTTTAAGATCTACTTTCTTAGCAACTTTCGAATATACAATACAGTAGTATTGCTAACATTTGCCATGCTGTACATTACACCTCCATGACTTATTTAGCTAATAACTGGAAGTTTGTACCTTCTGACCACTTTCACTCATTTCTGATATCCCCCACACCCTGCCTCTGGCAATCACCAATCTGTTCTGTTTCTATGAGTTCAGTTCCTTTAGATTCCACATATAAGTGAGATTATATAGTATTTGTCTTTCTTATTTTCTTCGTCTCACTTGTTTTACTTAATATGATTCCCTCAGAGTGCATCCATGTTGTCCTAATGGCAAGATTTTCTTCTTTTTTATGACTAATATTTCATACCACATTTTCTATAGCCAATTATTAGTTATTGGACACTTAGGTTGATTTCATGTCTTCAAAACCTTAAGTTTTCTACTAGTTGTTCCTATTATATCTATTAAGCTTTTTTATTTAAGAATAATTGATGTTTATACACATATACTATTAAAACACAATGAACTATAATGCTTCTTTTTGTGTCATTTATTGTACATTAAAATTGGAAGTAGTGTGATAAAAGGAGGATCTTGTTTCTTTATATTAAGTCAAATATGGGATATATTCTCTTGAAAAGAAATTAGCAGCAGTAGGAAAATCTCAAAGACTGATTTTAAATAATAAAAAGAACTTTATGCAATCTGGGTCATTTGTGTATAATCATCATAGAAACAAATCGAATCATAGAAAATCTTTTTTTGCTTTCTTTTTTCCTCGAAGTAGAAATTTTCATCAAATTTTTTCACCAGTTTCTTTTTAATTTTCTTACTCAAAAAGTTAAAACTTTTAAGAAATTTAAATATGTCTTCTAAAAAAATAAAAGCTTTAATGGAATGTGGAACAATACTGCCAAGCTTCAGAAGAAAGGTTTCAACTTTAAATAGTCTCTTGTATTTCATTCTATTCATTATCTTTTAAATGAGCTTCAAGAGTTGTCCACTAGAGAGCCTACAGCCTACTCTACAAATCTCATCTGGAGATTCCAACCATTCTCTTTTTAGATGATGCTTGAGGGCTGAGTAAAATAGAAAAGCATCTTTAGGGCCTAGTCTTTTCACAAAATCCATGATCCAAAATTCAGGATGGTGTCCTCAAAGAAGAGGATTTAAAGTCCTAAATCTAGAGTATAAACTTAATTATTCTAATGTAATAGACAAAGTAGGTGACTCTGCTAGATATTACTTGTCATGTTATTTAGCTATTACTAGTCAGAGATTAATGTGAACCATGTTGGGGCAGGAGGAGGAGTGTGGATGCAGGGTACTACACTTTTATTTTAAACTAACAAATGATACTCAGAGAAGCCATAATGGCATAATATTAACAGGTTAACTTGCTTCCACTATTTATTTGGCCATGCATTGATGGTCACAATATTCAGAACTCTGAGATTAACCACTGAGGGAATGTTTAGAACCTTATATCCCTACCCTTTTATACATAAAGTTAAACCAGCTCCCCTCCTGGGTGCCTTACCCATACCATACTATAAATGAATTTAGAATTAGTACTACATAACAGTGGTTTGGAGACATGGTGTCAAGACACTCTGATATGTCACAGGTTGTTATATGTAGCAATAAATATGACTGCCAACCAAAAAATCAAATTAATAAATGATTTGTTTGCTTTTTATATAAATAGGACATATTCACAGTTATTGATGTTATACTATCATTTTTTTTATCCTCAGTAGAATTCCTTGTGATGTCTTGAATGAGAGACAAAGGGATATCCAAGTCCAAGTAATTCTAGGGGAATTCATGAGTGTGAACTCCACGTATGAGTAAACTGTAGTATATGTTTAACTGTGCGAAGAGAAAGATTGGTAGCTGCTATTGTGTATGTCCTTCATGTGCATGCATAAGAGAACTGTGGTTCATGGAGGAAAGGGCCCAAGGACATCGAAGTTTGGACTCTAATGAATAAAGTTTATTTATTTTAGTGGAGCCAATTATATAGTCACAGACTTTTCCACCTCCCTGGTCCAAGGAGAATTTTTTTTCTTTCTAGTTGAATATAAATTCCACATACAGTTTTCTGGTATATAAAATACTGTGTGACTATCTACCAGTAATTAATAGCCTTTCATCCAGGTGAGTAATGTATGGGAATAAATTTATTGTTTATTAGTATATCAATATTGTTTAAAAACTATATCCTGAGATATAAAACCAATGCTGAAGTGTAAAATTGCTAATGCAGGCTCATAGCTTGGAAAATGATTTCTTTTAATAGTTTTCTTCATTTAACAGTTCTTCATTTGAAAATGTTCCCTTTTGACTGCAGATTTTGTGGTTTGGTGTAGCGAAAGGGAAATTTATTTCTTTGACACGTTTATTCTTTTAGTAGTTATTTATTTGAAATAGTTGCCTTGAGTACTTATATATTTTACAGTTTACAGAGAAATTCATTCTTGATAGATTTTTTTTCATGTTGATTCATTTAAATGTATTATCACTTCATGGAAGTGTTGCTAAGATTTCTTTAAACTAGACCTTCCTAGGGGGTGCTCATAAAACAATGTGGATTTTCCAGGCAGTCTACAAGCCCTGAAGCCACAGAAAAGAGGCACATCATTAGAAAAAAGGAGAAAACTCATAGGATAAATTTTAACCAACTATTAGTAGATGTCCTTAACTGTAGTGTTAATTATAATTTAGACCTTATTACCACAGAACACTTACAAAAGGACTAGTATGTGGTCTTCTTGGGGATGCAGTATGTGGCCATGAAAAATATGTGTTATTCTTTCGCATAGATTTGAAAACAGGATATCTGTCACAAACATTTTGTTTTCATATTGAATATTACCACTGTAACTTTGAACAAAACTTTATTTATTTATTTCAGGATTTTACTCAACTTGAAGGTGTTATGATGTATTATTGTAGGGACACTTAAATTTCACATCTGTTTATTATTCACTCTGTGCCCATTTTTATCCACAGTTCCAAAGACAGCACCCACCAACGTAAGTGGAAGAAGTGGAAGAAGGCATGAGTTAGTCATTGCCTGGGAGGTAAGAAAGCCTGTACTCAGATGTCATAACTTGTTGATTCCTTAGACAATAAGGCCACATATCTAATATCTGTATTTGGTACAGAGAGACTGAGTAATTCTATTTAAATTAGGTTAAGAAACACTTTGAACATACCTTTTGCAAATATATATACCTTTCTCATTTCATACCAGGCCCTAGTTGACTTTTCCCCAAATCTATGGTATGCCTTCATGTCATATAGGCTATCTCAAGATAAAGTTTAAATAATTAAAACACATCTTCTCATATATTACTTCAGATATTTGTTTGGCTTAGTTTGAAATTTAATTATTTCACAAGTAGCACCCTTGACTTATTTGGAAGCTGAAACTATTAGGGAGGAAGGAAATTAATCACCATTGAATTTGTGGCATCAGGCCTGGGTTATCTCATTTATCCCATACAACAATCTTATTAGTGGGGATAATTTTCCTTATTTTAAAAATTATGAAACTGAGACACGATTTAAGTACCTTCCCTAATAAGCAGTAGAATTGGGACATTGACAAAACTTACATTCTTTTGTCTTCCTCACCATATGATCTTTAAAGTTTCATGTGAAAGGTACATTTGTTTTTCATGAAGCCACTTTCCTTTTTTGATGATAAATTACCTTATTCTATATAGCTATGTAGCTCACAAAACTGTGCCCTAGAATATGGAAATGGAATGGAAATGGCAGTGTCTACTAGAAAAAACTAAACACATTCCTGACTGTCTCTAAGATGTACAGAAAAACTCTTTTTCCCATTGAGAAATTTTCCATGAGCATATCCTTCGTCCAGTTATACCCATTCCCTTGTTCTTCCATAGAACTTTTTGTCTCATTTTGATTTCCTCAGAGGTATTAACTTCCCAATACCTGAACTTCACTGAGATCAACCTCTCTATCAGTTTTGTGTCTTAGCTCAGATAGCTCTAACAAAATTTCATGGTCTGGGTGGCTTCTAAATGACAGAAATTAATTTCTCACAGTTCTGGAGGCTGGAAGTCTAAGATCAAGGCACCAACAGACCACAGTCTGATGAGGGCCTTCTTCCTGGTTCACAGACAGCCATTTTCTCACTGTGTCCTCACATGGCAGAGAGGCCAGAGAGCTCTCTGGAGTCTCTTTTATAAGGACACTCATCCCATTCATACGGTCTCTGCTTTTATAACCAATTCACTTACCAAAGGCTCATCTTCTATTACTGTCATATTGATAGAATTTTATCACATGAATTTTATTTTTGGAGGAAGGGATATAAAATTCAGTCTATACTACTTTGATTTAATATTCTTTGTCTCTTTTATACCACTCAAAACAGTTTTACCTTAAATCAAAATTCAAAGAAAAAAATTGTAACAAGTATTTATTGAGTATCTATAATTTATCAAGCATTGTGCTAGACAGTGGCTGGTAACTACTTCATTGACTGACTTGTCAATCACAATTACTCCTTTTTATGATGTGCAATTGATAACCAATTAACAAATTTAAATGTAAGCTGTACAGTACAGGAAGGTTCTTGAACAAATACTATATTCCATTTTTTTCATATATTAAGCACATTTAAAAAAAGCAATTGAAAAAAATACTAGAAGAAAGATCTTACATTAATGTCTCCTAGTTTCTGTGCAAAGGACTCTGCAGAGCAAGAATTTAGATCAATTTTCCTCAACATGTTAAATTCTAGTGTGGAATCCAAGGACCTTCATTTCATATACATGACTAATTAGAGCGAATTTGTTTCACTTCTAGAATTTGCAATACTCTTGATATTTTTCTTAAATACCAACTGATATCGTTTAATTTTTCATCCTTTTAAATTTCCAACAACTGCCAAATGATTATGCACTGTTGGGTTTTAATATAGTATAAAGATTTGAGTTTCCTTTTTATAGTTATCCATAATTTTTAAAAATTTAAAGATTTGGAAGAAGTGGGTTTTTGATTTGTTATTTTGCTGATAATTAATTGCATTTTCTTCTTTAGCCAGTATCTGAAGAGTTTCAGAATGGAGAAGGCTTTGGTTATATTGTGGCTTTCAGGCCCAATGGAACACGTGGCTGGAAGGAAAAAATGGTGACATCCTCTGAAGCTTCAAAATTCATTTATCGAGATGAAAGTGTACCTCCTCTTACTCCCTTTGAAGTGAAGGTTGGCGTTTACAACAATAAAGGGGATGGACCTTTCAGTCAAATAGTGGTCATATGTTCAGCTGAAGGAGGTCAGTTTCTTTATCTTTATTATTTTATATAATATTTTAATATTTTATTGTTATATGAATGAGACATTATTGTACAAATAGTAAGAAATAGAGATAGGAAATAAAACTCGCTGTAGAACTACACATTTTTTAGATATATTTTTCCAAAATTTTTTTCAAATTTTTAGTTTTAAAAAATTGATTATTTTATATATGTTACTTTATGTTCTTCACTCCTTAATGACATATGGCAAATATTTTCCTATGATAATAACAATATTAATAATGACTGTATTTTATTCTATTCCCTGAATGGACATTTAACCAATGGTTTAAAATTTAGATAATTTTATATTTTAACTTACCAAATTTGAATTTATGTGAAATAAATTTAAATGAACCCTTCATTTATGTGACCAAAAAATATTTATTACTAACCTCCTACATATAACATTATACTGACAAATAAATTATCAGACAGGGCTTTCTTTTTTATTCTTATTTATTTTTCAATTACAATTGGCGTGCAATATTACATTAGTTTCAGGTGTACAGCATAGTGATTAGACATTTATATAACTTATGAAGTGAGCACCCTGTATGTCAAGTACCCATCTGACGCCATACATAGTTACTATAGTATTAACTATGTTAGACAGGATCTGTTGAAAGCTTTTCAACCATGACATCTTTAAATCTTCGACAGTGTTATCTAATAGGCCTTATTATTCCCTGTGTAAAGAAAGAGAAATTAAATTTCAGAAAAGTTAAGAACTTGCCAAAAGTTATATAGCTTGTAATTGAGAATTAAACCCAGGTTTGTATAATCATTAAATCCTTGATTTTTCTATAGCACACTGCATCATGTGCATAACCTCATTTATTATCAATATAAAACTACTTGGTAGATAGGTAGGACCTAGTAGGCAGTACACCCATTTTACAGATGACTAAACTGTAGACCTATGACTTATTCATGGTTATAGTCAACAGGTGGTAGTCCTGAAGTGCAAACAGCTTCCTACATAAAAATCCTGGGCTCTGTCAAATTTTACAACAAAAATCCAATTTTCTGAGTGAAAAAAAAAAAGCATGATAGATCTTGCCCCTTTTCTTCTTATTCCTTCTTCTATTCAAGTGCAGAATTTCAGCTGGACCTGCAAGTTAAAAAAAAAAATGCTTTACATTCCCTAAATTTGACAAATGACTGAGAAAATGTTCTACCGAAGGCAGCATTCATTTGACCTTCCATATACTTATGGTCTTTATAAGCTAACACTTTTACTACCTTTGTGCCCAAATGTGTGACTTAAAAAAACTCAGGAGAATTATTAATCTTTTGGTACTATGAGTTTATGGGGGGAAATAAATAAGACTTTTTGAACATTGAACCACAAAAGTGTCAGATTTATATAAGATGTATTTTTTCAATACAAGCTGACTTGTATTTTTATAACATACAGCCAAATTTTGAAGCAGAAGCAAGAAGTTTATCCTAGCACAATAATGACCAGGAAAGTGAAGAATTAAGTAATAACAAGGAATCATAGATGTTCCAATGAGATATCCGTGCACTTATCTCAAGTTTCCGAGGTGTTTTCAGATGTACCATATTAGTTATATTAACTCTTACAACCAAATGTGAGGTAGGAATCTCAAGCCCCAAACTACTTTTCAGAAAACTGAAGCTCAGAGACGTTAAATAACATGTTCAAATTGACCCCAATAAGTGACAAAGTTGTAAGCAACTATAGTAAGTGATAACTGGGATTTGAAACTGAATATGTATGACTCCAAAACTCATGCTTTTAACCACCACCCAATACTGTCTCATCAGGAATGTATATAATAATAATAATATTTTATTAATCTATTATCATATATAATAATTTTTATTACTTGTTACTCTAAAAATCTATTTTGAAGTACATTTTTTATTGAGGAATTGCATATTCTTGTTGCTTTAAAATTTCTTCACCCTAATCATCGAGCACATAACCTCAAAGGTTACATGAGATGAATTAGAGGGGTTTGTGAACATGCTTTGTATAGTAACACCATGCTGCCTTTAAGAAAATACAGATTTGTACTTTCCGTGTCAACCTTTGCTTTGAAATTAAATTATAGCAGCCGCCATGGGTTGTTTATACTGTTTCCTTAAACTTGAAATGGCTTGCCTTTGGAGATTTCTCTTTCAAGCTGGAGAGGAAATATGCATATTTTTTTTCAAAGACACTGAGGTTCTTGCTGTAACATATTTCATAGTAACACTTCACTTATTTTAGTAAACTAGAATATGAAAAATATCAGGCAAATTAAATCTGGATAGAGTCTGCCTTTTTTCTGACAACAAAATCCAAACATATATTTGGCATTTGTTCACTGATTAAATTTACTAATTGGAACTTTATGTGTAAATATGAGTAAAATTTTAGCATCATTAAGTTATGTCAACTAAGAAAGTCAGCACAATAGAAAGGAGGAGCATTTGCCTGGAGTCAGTAAAGCTTGAGTTCAATTTGCTAACACTAACTATATGGCCCTGGGAAGTTTATCCATGTCTCTCTTACTTTCCTCCATTTTAACATGAAAGTCTCAAACTGAAAATTCTCCAGAAGCCATTACAAATCTAAAACTAAAATTTCGTTAATTTATTCTACATTCTAAAATATTCATTTAAATTTTAACTGTCCCAGAATAGGCAGTAATAATTGATCTGCTATTGTTATATAATAAAAAGAAGGAAATCAACACCCCCTTTACTCATTTGGTAAATTGCTTTACTTGAAAAGAAGTAAAAATATTGTCAAGGTTGAATCATTTTTAAAAAGAGTCAAGGCTTGCAGTAGATTTATAAAATAATATATTGAACTCATGCCAATTCAGATTCCTCTCCTCTGTGTCAGTGGATGTTTATAGAGATTCACAGTGTACCTTCATCATCATTCTCTTGCCTAAAGCTCAACTGACCTGATTGAAACTGTTTCTTGTCCATAAGATAAATTCTACATCTTTGTTTTTCTGTTAACCTAGTTCACCTCAAAATTCCTCCATATTTTAGATGAATTTATGTAAAGAATAAGAGCAGTGAGACTGGCTTTCCATTTCTATTTATGGGCATAGTTCTTCCTCATTATATCAAGAATACTTGATACATGTGTAGAATGTACACCAAGTCAGGAAAAAACATGTGCTAGATGCTGTATCAAATTCAGCCAACAGAATTCATGTTGATTAGAGGGAAACACAGCACAACTTCAAGGCACACCTTACCGTACTAGTTCTCAACGCATTTTCCACTGGCACATTGATGATGAATAACACATCCAGAACACAGTTCCATAAGTGCTCATGTGCATTCCCTGTATCCTCCATCCTTTTCTTTTTCTCTCAAAAAAATCCTATTGAAATGCAAATGAGAATTTCATCGTTATAGGGAAAACCTGGAATGTGATGTTATTAAAAGGACTAATCATTTATAAATATTGAGACTTGGTAAATCACTTTGGAACTGACTTTGACTCTTGATCCTCTGAGGTTGACTCTTGCACTAGAATACCTCCAGAAAAATTTCAAATGGTTCTTCTGCTAATACCCTTGAGCCTTTGAAACCTTCCAAGAATTCCACAGTAGGAGTACCCTGACTTAATCTGTCAGAGCCAAGCAGCATCTGACATAAACCTGGAAGGAGAAATATTTTTTCTACTAAGACTTCTATGCACCCTGAACATGTATCAATAAGCTATACTCTTTAAACCAAAAAAGAAGTATGTGCATTCTAACCCTGATTTGACTTCAGATATCTAGAGTATGGTATAATCCTGTACAATACCCTCATTTGGGGAACAATTCTAATTTTTAAAGTATAGCAGAGTTTCAACATAAGTGATTTTAAAATGCATGGTAGAAGTGATAAATTGTGTTTTTTTTTTTCCCCAAGATGAAAAATCAAATGACTTTCACTTACGTGTTTCTAGAAATAGTCAAATTTACATCCATTTTCTACTTAGCTTTTGTTACTATAGCTTTGGAAAGGAAGAGAACCTGAGCATTCAGTTAAATCTAATATAAAAATAGAGAAAATTCAATATAGATTAATTACAGATTGAAAGAATTGTTTACATGTGATGTGCTTTAGCCTTTTCTAGTTTTTCTGGCTTTTGTATGTAAAAAATGTGCTGCCTTGATTTTTGTTAACCCCCTCCCAATAAAACTTGTTTTCTCCTTGTTTGCAGAAAATGATATGCAATTATATCCTTGCTAATGGAGCTACCACAGCTCAAATTAAAATACAACATTCATGAGATGTTATTCTCCAGATCAGTTCTTAGCTAAAACTGAGCTCAGTGGGATTTATGTGAACTTGAAAATTAATAAATTGCCATATTAGTTGTGAAATACAAGAAATAATTTCATGTCTTTGCCAGATGATCCATTTGGATAAGTGCCTATAAAAGTTCAACTATAGCTTCACTGAATTTTTAAATAATGAATCCATAACCCTTCTCTCAAGGAGTTTATTAAACTCTCCTTTGATTAATGCTGTTGCCCACCCCTCCTGGGAAGTCAGATGTATAATCAATATTACAAGCACATCCCCCCATATTACAAGCACATCCCCCCATATTACTTGGAGAACTACAACTGCTGGGTCACTTAATACAAATGTATCATCTAAATTCATCAATGTAGTAATGCTGTTCAGATTTTTAATCTAACAGAAACTGAAATCTATCAATCAGCCTGTCCGTTTCATATGTTAAGATTGAAAGAGTTAGCCATGCCCTGATTATATCATCATAAGTGTGTGTGTGTGTGTATGTGTGTGTGTGAGAGACAGAAAGAGAGAAATCCTTTTAAGTCTTTGAGTCTATAAGACATAACACTAGTGCAATCTCAGAAACAGATTCCTGAATTTTCATCAAATTACCTGAATATAATAGACAGAAGTGACAGTGGCAGGAAACATCCTGTGATTTACAGATCAGGGGAGTTTTAGAGATGCCTGAATATGAGAAGATCTATGAGGAGCAGTGCAGCTGTCATCCATGAAATAGGAATAAAAGGAGTTGATAGTAACCTTGAGGTGGGTTAAATAGATGATGGGGGGTCTAGGTGGTTTCTGGAAAAACTTAGAGAGCCCAAGTGAAGATCCCAACATCAATATTCTTGAGAAAAGTCAGGAGTGGAGGAGGGGCAAGAAGAAAAGAGAACAATAGCAAAGGGGAAAGCACCATGTGTGTATAACACAGATATGTGCACAGAAGCATAATAGCTTGGTGGTCTGGACCTGACTGCCTTGTTCAAATTCTCTCTCTACCCTCTGGCAGCAGTGTGACCATGGGCAAGTTGCTTATCCTCTCTGCCCCTCAATTTTCTCATCTAAAAATAGTGATCGTGATAGTAGGGTGTTGGAAGATTAACTAACACATACAAGAAATTTTGAATAAGGTGTGGAACATATCAAATCCTCAAAAAATGGCAATTATTACTTTTGGTTGTTCCCTTTATCTATTTCGTTTGTCTTTTTTTGTTTATTTTTAATCTTATTCCATTTTTTCATCTGTCAGTTATTTGCAGGTAATTGGGTAGCAAGAAAATGAACTATATATGTTCCCTGTAAAATCTCTGTGCCCCAAAACTGACTCTAAGAGATAGAGAATGAGCTAGCCACTTCTTTGGTACCCATTTGAAAACAACAGACGAAAGGGCACTTGACACCTGGGTTCTTTTGGGCTTCTTTCAGAACCAGAAGCAGAATTTGGATAAATCAACCTTTATATTTGTCACATTTTTATCTGCAAAATGAGGACATGTATTTAAAACAAATGTTCATAACTCAAAAGCCTACAGAAATCAGATAAGAAATATAAATAAGTGAAGTCGTCCCAGTGTGATAAAATAGAGAATAGTAGGGGATTCTGGCAAACTGAAAAGAATATGCTCTGACTAATGAGGCCAACTACTAATTCTCAACACCCAAGAATTCAGGCTTGATATTGCCCTTTTTTCCTTAAAACGGCCAGAAAATTTTATATTTATATATGAAACGGAATAAATTAATTTAATACATTATTTGGGCAAACAAAACATTACTGAAGACCAACTGGTAATTTATTTGTGAGCTACGATCCAAGTGACTTTGTAAAATTCTTTCTAGTTGTGACCTTCCATCATTCACTTACAGTAGGATACCCAAATAGAACAGCTAGTTTTAATCCAAACCGTATATTCTGTGATCCAGTCATTTATTCTTGTCTATGAACTATTTTTTCAAGTACCTTAAAAAATTTATTTTCTTTACTATTTACTTAATTAATTTATTAATTTTTAATTCTTTAATATGATCACATATTTGTCTATAAACTTTTTGATCTACACAAAAATGTTCACTCAGCTATAAATGGCACAAACTGAAATTTCTAGAAGTAAACTTAGATCTCTATTTTACAAGCTGAAATTTCCAATGTAGGTATTATTTCAGTATCATTTGTACCATCTATTTCTGATATTATTTATATCCAGAAGTTAAAACAAATAAAAAATGACTCTTCAATTACTGCAACTTAATGTTTAGCCCCCAAGAATGCAACTGTGAGACATCAGCTTGGGTCGGATTCTGATTTAAAATTCTCAAAGAAATGAGGATGCTTGTTTAGGAAATAGGTGTCTCAGTATTTTCCTTCCTTTTTTTACCCGTATGTTTTACTTTTTAAAACTTTTATTTCTATTCGAGTACTTAAATTTGTGTAGTGCTACAGAAAGCTGATAGAGAAATAATTTCTTTCTCTAGAGTTGGAAAGAGAAAGGCTGCCACCCAACCACATTTTGTGCTTCTGAAACTATTTATCCCCTGCAATCTTCTTTGGCAAAGATATAATTGCTTCAATAATATAAAAGCTGAAAGAGGCATTTGGCACACAAATCTCTGCAATGCATTAATTTAAAAAATAAGAAAAACTGCTTTGAAATAGCAGATTTATCCAAAGTGTGACTCTCTTTGAAATACGTAAATCGTATCCTAAATCCTGGAGATCAGGTTGCACACACCTTGAGAACATCAGCATTTCCTTTCCTTTACTTGCACAGTTAAAAATTTTAAATCCTTTTAAATAGCAATGAAAAAATTTTTTTGTTGCAAGCCTGCTGATCAGAATTCTAGAATAAAATAGAAAGTAGAAGCTTTTCCCAGAATTTTTTTTAATCTGGCAATTGGAAAGTAGAATGAGGGAAATCATGAGCAAAGAAAATAATGAAAGATACTCAGAAAGTGACATAATGAGAAACTACAATTTATACCATGGCAGGAATTAATGTCAGCTTCTGTGTAAAGATTAATGTGAATTTACCAAAGCACTTTGAATTAACACAATTATAGCATGTGATCTTAATGAAAGCTTTACCAAAAGAAAATCATTGCTCAGTGCAAACATGTACCTTTTAAAAGCCTTTTGCGGACTTCTTTTACAGTAACAAGGTAGATGTTTTTGATTGACATTTCTCAATTAATACTGTACTAAGGCCGTTCAGATAGATATGTGACTATTTTTCATTAGAAAAGGAAAAAAATCTCTTTCCATGCCCAGCACAGTCACAGTTCGTGATTCCAAGAAGCATCTGAAGTGTATAGCAACTCTAAAGCATTGGATGCTGCATAAACTGACAAGTGTATTTGCTCCTCATCCATCCACCGGTCCTCACAAGCTGAGAGAATGTCTCCCTCTCATCATTCTCCTAAGGAACAGACTGCAGTATGCCCTAACAGGAGATGAAGTAAAGAAGATCTGCATGCAAGATTGATGGCAAAGTCCAGACTGACGTAACCTGCCCTGCTGGTTTTATAGATGTCATCAGCATCGATAAGACCAGAGAAAATTTCCTTCAGATCTATGACACCAAAGGTCTCTTTGCTGTTCATATTACACCTGAGGAGGCCAAATATAAGTTGTGCAAAATGAGAAAGATCTTTGTGGGCAGAAAAGAACTCCTTCATCTGGTGACTCATGATGCTGGCACCATCCGCTGCCCTGATCCCCTCATCAAAGTGAATGACACCATTCAAATTGATTTAGAGACTGAAAAAATTATTGAATTCATTAAGTTTGACACTGATAACTTGTTTATGGTGACCGGAGGTGATAACTTGGGAAGAATTGGTGTAATTACCAATAGAGAGAGACACCCTGGCTCTTTTGATCTGGTTCATGTGAAAGATGCCAATGGCAACAACTTTGCCACTTGGCTCTCCAACATTTTTGTGATAGGCAAAGGCAACAAACCATGGATTTCTCTTCCCCATGGAAAGAGTATCCACCTCACCATTACTGAAGAGAAAGACAAGAGACTGACATCAAAATAGAGCAGCAGGTGAAATGATCGCTAGGTGACATGATTGGAAAAGTCTTTGTACCTCATTAAAGATAAATATAGCATGAAGAAAAAAAGGAAAAATCTCAAAAAAAAGGTTATAATTTCTTTAATATCTTTAATAATAACTTAATTTTTTTAGAATTCTATCTTTGCCATGTAGTTTCCTATATCTTAAAAAAACACACACATACAAAAAAAAAGACAAAAACAAACACTACATTTTTAACAGATTAATCTGAGCTTGTACCAGTGATGTAGGGTTAGTATCCAAGTCTCTACAATTTTATGGGATAGGAGTTTTTCAAACCGACTTTGTACAGAACTGTTTGAACTAATGTGTGGCCTTTATTCTGCCATTTCATTTAACGTGTGTTTGTGACACAGTATTTATGATTCTGCGATGTCAAAGCTGGAAATATTTTGTTCCTCACCTAGAGTGTGACCTCAAATGAAGTGCTGCTCTTGATGGATGCCAGTCAGACGTGATATATTTAAAAAAAAAATAGTGAGAAAGGTCACCGAGCATAGCAACAGCACTGGGACCTTCAGGGACTTTTCCTTTTCATTTTCACCTGTATTAAAAGTCAATGCATGCCTTTTAAATATCATAATTCATAACATATTTCTTATACGACCATGGAAATGTAGTTTTGTGGTTGAAACCACGAAAGAAAAAACTCATGAAATTTAGACTATTTGTGCCTGCAGAGGGTAAAGAATAAAATAATATAATAAGTGCTATTTTGTGAATGAATGTTTTAAGTATCAAGTGTTGTGCTAAATATTTTATATGTATTCCAATTAAAACTAACCTTAGAAATCTCTGAGCTATGTACTCTTATTACGCCCACATTACAGATGAGGGAACTGGGGCTTAGGACAAGGTGAAGCAACTTGGCCAAAGGTAAATAAATATATGATTTTTTTAAGGCAAAAAATAACAGCAGCAGCAACAAACAAAAAGCCAAGCTTGACCCCTAGTTCATTCTTCTGATTATGCTAGGCTGGCAGGCAATTTAAGTCAGTCAATTTAATTTCTCCAGAAATGTTCTAGTTAATCTAAGGATAAAGATCTTGGCTTATCTTGCTAGATTTGTCATTGATAAAAGATTTTGATGAGATTTGACCCAAGTATAGAAATCCAAAAAGATCGTCTTTTTATCTTATGTTTTTTTCACAACTACCACAGCACTTCATTTCAAAAATAAGGTAGAAAGAAGTAACACCTGACAAATTCAGGTGCGATGCTTTGATAGACATAACTTGTTACCATCACAGTTTATTATTTCCATTTTCCTTCATGCAGAACCCAGTGCCGCTCCCACAGATGTCAAGGCTACAAGTGTGTCTGTGTCAGAGATTCTTGTTGCATGGAAACATATTAAAGAGAGTCTAGGAAGACCACAGGGATTTGAGGTATGAACAGAATTATTGAAAATAAGCCTTGTTATTTCTGCTGGCATTGCATTCTCCTAAAGAAATGATTTGGTGACATTTTAACAGAATTATATTCCTTTGAAATTTTGCTCTGTGGCAAAGAAAGTAAGAAATATCCTATTTTACTGACATGTATTATGTTGCTCATTAGCTGGCTTATTTTTCAGCATAGTGGTTTCCATAGCACCATTCAAAGATTTTTTTAAAAAAAATGAGGTGAAAATAGACCTGTTTCAAGAGCTACAGGTGGCTATTTGCAGGTGTCCAATTTATTGGTTGTTAAAAATGTTTTTGTGTATTTCCCTCTCATAATTAAATGTGTAAGACAGGTTTTCTACTATACTGTCCTTGGCAGATCTTATCTGCTATACTACTCAGATTTGCTTGGACTTAATGAACTATACCTATATATTCGAATGACTTTTGTTCCTTAAGTTTTGCTGTTTTGAAACACAGTTATGCCAGCCTTATAATGGTGAACATTTTAACAATTCATTGACCAATGAAATGTTGGCCTCTGCATGGACTACAGGATTGTGAACCACCTGTGAACTTAAGTTTTCACAAAAACAAAACCCCCGCTCTTCATACAGCTTTTGTTCTTGTCTTCAACAGTCATTGATAAGAATTAGGGGAGGAATTTATAAAAGACAAAATAGAATTAGCAGCCAACCCAAGATCTTAGTTTCCTTTAAACTTTTTAATTCTTATTTTTCCTCTGTTTCAACCCCCACTAAGAGAAAATCATCTTGATTTTTGAACAGTGATCAGTTATAGGACTTGTCCACCAACATAGTTTCCAGGCTAAAAACAAACTTCTTTATTCTATTTGAGTTTTCAAATAATGCCTAAGAACTATTTGATTAATATACAGCTAGCATTAGACAATGATTACTGTGATAAAGAGTTTATACAATCTTTTACAGTCAGGACCATTCATAAGAAACCATTACCTATACAAAAGCATGAATTTATTTCTACAGTGTTGCTTCAATTCATTATTTGATAATAGATAATTCAGTATATATCTTATCATGATTATAGTTTTATTTTATTAAAATCCCTTTTTCTCTCTTTCTATGCTGCTGGGACCAAGTTTGTTCACTAATGACTGGTAGCGAGGACTGGTAGTACTTGGCCCATGGCAGCTATAATAAATGTTTATTGAATGAATGAATATCTATGCTTTAAAAACATTCCCTTTTAGTACCAATGTAGGAGATATTGGGATGGCCTGCCCAGCTTTCTTTCACTGAGTCAGTGTACTATCCCCCAGTTATTGTGTTGGCCACTAATGGTTCTCAGCTTTCCCTCTGGAGAATTGCCGTCCACTGAGGGGTGTACCATCCCCCAGCTGTTGTGTTGGCTGCTAATGATTCTCAGCTTTCCCTCTGGAGAATTGCCCTCCACTGAGAATTGCCCTCCACTGAGGGGTGCTGTATTACCTGAAGAGTTACCTTCTCCACAAACAGGCAACCCACAGCCAAAGACTGACTCTGACTGACATTGTCCCTTTCCTCCAGGGAGAAACAAATTTATGATGCAGTGTATGATGCAGAGCCTTTGCATGTTCGTCGGGCCAAAGCTGGATTACCTGGCACCACACTCTTGTTCAATTTCCTCTTCTTCCATTCTCCTTTCCTCCTTTCCTTACAGATTTAATCTCAGGCACTCACAATAAATCACATGCACTCAAATTCCTGTCTCAAGCTCTGCTTCTGAGGAACCCAACCTAAAACAACTACATAGTGGAGACCCACCTAGACCTCTGGATCAGAACATCTGGTGTGCATACTTTTAGAAAGCCACAGAGTATATTCTGGTGTGCAACAGAATGAGGATCCAGGCTCCTGTATCTCAAAGTGGTGCTCCTCTCACACAGCCAGTCACCCTTAACATTTTTTCTGCTTGCCCTAATAGCATGATGTTCATATTCCCACCATGTAATAACAGCCTTCTTTGAGGTCCTGTAAAAATCATATAAGATTTAGATTTGTGCAGAGTTCTTCTCTTTCCAGAAATATCATTCGTTTATTAATTCCACAATGCTAGGGATAAAACAATGAGCAAAATAAAGCTTATATTGTGGTAGGGAAGGCAGACAATAAAAAGCTAATAAATAAGCGTGTGACTTAATTTCAATTGATGATAAATGCTGTATAGAAAAGTAAAACTGGACAAGAAGGTAGAAAGTGAAAGTGTCTGATCTCACATATTTAAAAGCCTCTCTCGGCCCAGAAGGTAGAGAACTCTAGAAGGGACCTCAGGGAGAACAGTGGAGAAGCGGTCAGTGCAACGTGACAATGAGGTTGCTTTCAAATAAAATAGTAGCAGTGGAGTTGATGGAAATTTGACCTTTTAAGATATATTTTGAATTGCATATGTGACAGAACTTGATAATGAATTGGATGTGGATTATGAAAAAGAGAGGAGTCAAAGATCATTACAGAGCTTTTTGACCCAAGAAAGTGGATGAATAACATTTTATTTATAGAGATGAGAAACTCAGAGTAGGTTTTAGAGGGGAAACAATCAAGGATTCTTGTTTAGATATGTTAAATTTTAGAAGCCTTTTTATTTTCAAAAACAGTTGTCAAATAGGTCTTGTGTTAAGAAAAAGGTTAGAGATAGAGCTATAACTCTGAGGAATCATCAGTATATAAATGGTTTTTATGCATGTGCTGGCTGAGATTACTGAGTATTGATAAAAAAAAAACGGTCTAAGAATTGAGCACTCTGGTGCCTCACCATTTGGGACTGAAGAAAGGAAGAGGGTCTGGGCAAAGAAACTAAGGGAGACACTAAAGAAATTCAGAAGCTGAAAGAATACTTTTAAGGTGGAGTGATCTACTGAGTCAAATGCTGCTAAGAAAATCAGAAAGATGAGATTGCCCAGTGGATATGGCAAAGCAGAGGATATGCTTATCTTGGTGAGAGGGCTTTTATAGAATGCTGGTGCTCAAGGTTCGACTAGAGAGCATAGTCAAGATCACTCAATAATGACAAGAGTGTTAGAGCACAATGTTTTGCTAAATCTGTTTTATTCAAAATGACAAATTATCACAAGCAAAATTTATTGTTTTTAAGGATAGATCATTAATAGGAATGAATCAAGTTCTGGAGCAATAATTACAATGACTTCATTTAAAAATTAAATCATAAATTCTGACAACTATTTTTACATGTTGAAACAACACAAAATCCAAGGTTACAGTGATGCTATTTTATAGTACATTATAAATTGTAGTTTTAAAAATATGGCATCTTGTTACTAAATAAAATCAGTATCTTGTTAATGGGAATATTAATAATCAGAAAATAATTAAAACTTTATATAATTCAGTGGCCAACTATGACATATACTATAATTTTAAGTATAGTCATCAAATATGACTTTAATACTATCTCATAACTGTATAAATGCATGTAGATTTAAAAATACATGTGATATAAGTAAAACTTATCAGCATCACTCACACCTTCTCTTGTCTTCTCTCTTTACCTTTTTAAAGAGAACTCTACTTTTGCCCTTCACCTTACCCACCCTGGAACGTCCTGCTCTCATTGCCTCCTCATCTTTTTTCTTTTATCCTTTTTTTTTTTTTTTTTTCACTTAGTGAAAGATCTCCCCAACTAAATGTTACTAAACTTTGAGCATGGTGACAATAAAACAGGTTATTTCTTGATTGCTAAAGCCAATGATATTGGTTTTAAATTTTATGTCCTTATCATATCAGTTCTAAAAGTCCTGATTTTTCTAGCCATTACTGCAGCTTTACCTATATTGCCTGAATGAGCTAGTTGCTATAAAGACACTTGAAAGATCTCCCCAACTAAATGTTACTAAACTTTGAGCATGGTGACAATAAAACAGGTTATTTCTTGATTGCTAAAGCCAATGATATTGGTTTTAAATTTTATGTCCTTATCATATCAGTTCTAAAAGTCCTGATTTTTCTAGCCATTACTGCAGCTTTACCTATATTGCCTGAATGAGCTAGTTGCTATAAAGACACTATATGCAATTTTGAAAATAGTGGAGATGGTGTTTTGGGCCACTTCTCTTTTTTTCCCTGATTTGAAATGTGTGAATAGGATAGAAAAAGTTCTGCTCTTATAAATATTGCATTCTAATGGGGGAAGACAAATTAAAAAATAAACAAGTAAGTAAAATAAACTTAGATAACAATACATATAGAAGTTCCTTTAAGGAGCAGAAGGAAGTAGATCAACTAGACTGATGAGCAGTGGTGTGAGTGGAATTAAAAGTAGTCAGAGAGTTAAGTGGGCAGAGACAAGATTATCTAGGGATATGCAGATAATGGAAGGAATTCATATTTTATTTCAAATGCAATAGAAAGCCACTGGGGCAATTGTAGGAGAAGAGTGACCATGTCTGGTTTAAATTTTTTAAAAACATTATTCTGGCCGCACTAAGTGAAGAATGAAAGGAGGAGGGGAGGAAAAGGTCAGTAGTAGAAGTTAGGAGGTTATTGCAATAATCCAAACAGGAAATGATGGTGACTTAAACGAAGGTCTTAAGAGTGGAGTAGGAGAAAAGTGGACATATTTTAGAGGCAGATATGGCAGCAGTTGCTGACTGATCACATGTGGAAGGAAAGGAAATGATGGTTCCTACATCACTGGCTTGGTCAAATGAATGGACGGTGGTGCCATTTACCAAAACAAAAAGAAAAAGAAAAAAGGAAAAGAAAACCTAGACAAAGAAGAGATTTGAAGGTGGGAAATAAAGAATTCTGTTTTGGCTAAATTAAATTTGAGATGTCTATTAGAAATTTCAAAGAATAAGTCAGATAAGCAATAGGATATGTGAGTTTGGAGTTTAATTAAGAGATCTGGGCTAAAGACATAAAGGGAGCATTCGCAGAGGTGATATTTGAGGCCATTCTACTAAATGAAAGCATCTAAGGACAGATTTCCGGAGGAGAGAAGAGGATTGGAGAGAATAGGAAGAAGACCGGGGAAGGAGGTATACAAAGCTATGTCTTGATGCAGTCAGCATTCAGACATTTAGATGTTTAGCTAAAGAGGAAGAATCAACATGAGATTGGCAAGGAAAGGTCAGTTTGGTAGAGGGAGGTATCACCAGGTCTGAGAGGCATCAAATAAACTAAAATTGCTGATCAAAAAGAAAGAAATGGTCAACTATGTTTAAAACTGCTAAACGATCAAGTGAGATCAAAGCAGAAAAATGCCTGTTGGGTTTATAGGCTACTGATGATCTTCAGAAAACTTCCATTATCAAATAAATAGTAAATATCCCTTATGTTATCAATTTAGTTACTACAGGTTATAGATATCTAATACCCTAAAGAATACTACCGTTAAATAAATTGTGATTAGTGGCAACAATTTGGGAAGAGAGAACCTCAATTCAGAGGTCTCAGCCCAGCAACAGCTTTCTTTGTTGTGAAATCATCTAAGTCTCTTTTCAGGATATTAAGGTTTTGATATATGTATACGAGAATCACAACCCTTCAATGCTGGTATCAGAGATGGTTGAGAGTCAGACCCAACATCTCAATATGTTTTTGTACCTGTCAGTGATTATAAGTGAGTCTAATTGGCCACTGCAGAAAAAGAAGTTGAGATGAGACTTTTATATAAGGAACTTCCCTTGACACACTCGGAATAATTAGGGAGGTAACTGAGAAATAAATTATTTCTGAAGTCATGTACACAGATTTATTTCCTTGTAGGATATGGTTCCTGTTAAGTAAATACTTAACTGCAATTTTGATATTAATGAATTCTTTCTCTGGAATCCCTAGCATTAACTAATCAGAACACTTCAATGCATTCTCTTTAATAATAAACTTGAACCTATAGTGGTTCACCTGACTCTGAAATCGTATTTTCTGTTCTAACCATGAGAGGCTACCCTTTAGCAAGGGTCATTAAGAAAGAAGATGAACATCAAGGGCAGTAGAGTCTTTAAGGTTTTTATAGCCTTATCTGATCTCCAACACCCAAATCCCTACCATTGTGCTCTCGCCCTCCAGTTCAGACTCTGACTGCCCCTCAGTTGACTTTCAGCCAAACTCAAATTTGAACCAGGATTGGCAGTCAAATTTAGATCTAATATGTCCTTCATTTAACTTTCTGTATGTTTTGTCTGAATCGTGTTTATTATTTATTCATTCACTTACTTATTCAGCTAATATTTATTGAATTTCTGCTATGTTTTGGTGCAGTGTGTGGGATTAAACCCTAAGTAAAAGTCCCTGCCTTTATGAAGTTCACAGTCTAACAAGGGAAACTCTTACAATTTCTTTCTTTTCAGATTTTATTTTTTAATACTAACCTGAGGTCTTGACCTAAGTCCTGGTAGCTCCTTTTACTTGATGACTTGGTCTTGATATTGTTTTTTCCTGATGTAGCCAGCCCTATGGGGCAGCCGTAAGAATCTCAGTGTGAGGCTTCCCCTGATATCATTTGTTAATAATCTTCCTACATTTAGCATTTTTGTCTTTTATTACAAGGAATCCTCCATTACATCTTAGATGGTTTAAGAAATAATTTTGACTTAAACTATATTCATCTGCAAACTAAATACTTTTAAATACATTAATCAATAAATTCAAATTAAACTGTTTTTTGTTATTTAATTGACGAATTGCTCTATCTTATAGAATGGTCATTATAATTGAGGTGGTAGGAATAGCTATGCCTGAAGACAGGGTCAGAATGATGACAGCCCTTAGCCCACCAGAAAATGACTTTAATTAATGGTAAGGGGCTTCAGGACATTTTAATAATATCATCCCTTTTAATTTTTAAGTGGTTCCACCCATGGGCATTTCTATATGTCACAATTAGGCTAGATTAGGACTTTTGTGTGAAAAGAAAAAACGTGGTCTTTTCTTTTCAATAAGCTTGTAAGACGGCTTTCCACAAGTCTAGCACTACTTCACAAAAAATGACCATCTGAGGAAATAAACAATATAAAATCACAAATGTAGACACCAATTTATCTAGTTGTATTTTACAAACATTTGAACAATTTTGTTGACATTCTCTTAGAACCACCATTTGAGAATTTTAGTTACTTACATGTAAGTAGCTAGAGATTTCATGGATGCAAAGACTAAATATAGAAAGCATTGACACTGAGATATGTGAAATTTCTAGCTTATGACAAGCAGTATGACTGAAAATTGAAAATGGGCTATATTTATTGAATGTCTGATTCATCAATAACCATGACTACCCCATCTGGATTGTCACTCATATCATTGGTCCATGCAAGTAAATTATTAGGTTCAGTTTTGAATTTATGAAGCCACTGTCATTAAGTGTCCTGTGAATGGCAATTCTTGAATCTTAGAGCAGAGCCTCTCAATGTTTTTTGAGAACCCCAGAATTTTTATGTGCATAAAAAATCAGTGCAGATGCCAGTTTGGCAATGAAGGAGAGTAAAGAAAGATAAGGCCAAATTTCATCATCTTTTCTCTGATTTTTCACAAATCAGGAAGAATGATGAAGGTAACTGTGTGATAAAGGAATGTTAGATAATTCATGTTTTCATCCTTCCACTCATCAAGCATTTATTATGTATCAGGCACTGTGCTAGGCAGAGAAAATAGAAATTTTAATAAGATCTAGTTCCTGCCTTCACTCTAATATTGAAGGATGTTTATGGAAATTTAAATAAAAGAGAGAGAGAAAGACATTGGAACAAACAATTCTTGTGTCCATAATTACTCAAGAATTCTTTAGCATCCTAATCCTACGAACAAACATCAATGAGCATAAAGCCAAGCCAATGCCCTATATGTGTATAAGTTTCCGTTTACATGAGTATATGCCTCTGTCTCTAAAATGTCCTTAATTTTCCTAAATAATATAATAAATCAATAAAATAGGTAGTTATTAATAAAAAATAATTTTTCGTAGACATAATTTTTAAAAAATATTATGTTGTACATCCTGCCTATAAGACAAAATACCCCATGATTACAGAGTTTATGATGCTTGTATTTATTGTGGCCTTTTCTAAGAGTGTTATTAACACTATCTTATTAATGGCTGAAATTATTCTAACAATAAGTGACAGTGTATTTTTGTAGCAGGGGAACAAGTATATAGTGTCCTAGTTTCAATTCCAAACTTTTTGTGCTTTTTATTAAGAGAATTGAAAGACAAAAAACTTGTCTCATTTTACAGTTCTCACTAAAAAGGCACCCTAGTGGCTCCTTTTCCTAGTCTGTGTTCAAGACTTGCATGTCTTTACTTTAGACCATCCTGAGGATATGCAACTCAGAATTTCATTTTAGACATGTCACTAAAGCCATTTCCACTTATTTATTTCACTGAAAAGACACAAATTATGTTTTGCTCTATAAATAAGTTGTAGTGGGAATTTCTTAAGGGGAGAAGAGACTGTTTTTCTTTATTTTATGATTTGACAGGAGACAAAAACAAATGGACCTAACTGATGTCTGTTAATAACTCATACTAATCAGATTGCATTTAATTTGTACATCAGGGGGTAGGAGTGTGTGTGTGTGTGTGTGTGTGTGTGTGTGTGAGAGAGAGTGTGTGTGTGTGACTTTGAAGACCAGAATTCTTTTGCCAGTTTTCATTTCTTATTCTACTTCTCTAACAATGACAATAATAATTCAGAGAGAGAGAGAGAGAGAGAGAGAGAGAACGAGAGAAATGCAAAAGAATCTAAAATGAAGCCAGCCACCAAAAGGCTAAAACAAAGACTCTTTTATTTTCCATATGGTATGTGGGTAGCAGCTGTTTTACAGATTCTCTTTGGCTTTCTATTATGATTATGTAAAAATAAGAATATAGAAAACTAAGCAGTAAGAACAAAATAAGCTGCCAATTCTACCCTTACTTTTCTGGAATTCTGTGGACTCTGATTTAAATCAAATAGCTTTCATGTCCCTATCATTAGATTTCCTTCTTGGGTTATTTTCATAGGCTGAGAGACTAACTAAAACTATGTTTTTCAAAATTCAGCAGATAAAAAGAAAATTGAAGAAGTAACATTTCCATTTTTTTAACTTGTTCCTTCACCTGTCCTATTGAAAGGCAACTCTGTAGAGTTATTTTGGATAGCAATTAATTACTCAGTGTACTGTTTCTATTTCATTTGCTTCTAGATACATTGCTTCATGGAGGAACTTCTTTAACTCAAACCACCTTTCAATTTTTTTCTATTAAATTTTTAAATAAGCCATTTTATTTTCAAGAATATTAAAATGTTTGCCTGAATATATTGTTTTATCCACATAAAGAACAAAAAAGATATTGATGGTATGTTTTATACATTCAGAAATATTTCTCATTTTTTCACTTTGACACGAATGTGAATTTACTATATCATCTCTAAACAGTTTTCTCATTCCTAAACTTAGTCATCCTGAGCTCATTTTATGTCCATTCACAGTCTCACTCTCTATTACATACAGAGAACTTCCATGAAAAAAAAATGAAATCACAAATGAAGACACCAACCCATTTAATTTTACAAATACTTGGGATATTTTGTTAGCAATCTGTTAAAACGACCCATTTGAGAATTACCAAAATGAAACAAAGTAGTTTTCCTTTTGAGGGCTGGGTTTATATCTTAAGCAATGGACAATGAACTTGTGGCATAAAGATAATAACTCAGTGAGTGTTGAACAGATGCTTATAGACAAGGTCTTGCTTACTAAGAAATGGAGAAATTTTATAAAGTGCTTGAATACAAAAAGAAAAAGGAAGCTTTATGAAAGACACACTTACCATATAAAAATGTCAGTTACTAATTGACTAATTGCTAATCACTAAATGGCTGATACTTTATTTTCAAAAGAGCTAGACTTTTTTTTAATCTACATGCATCAATGTGCACAAATCGTAAATGTACAGTTCAGTGAATTACTACAAAGTAAGTATACTTGTGTAACCACAATCCAGATCATGAAACAAAACATCACTGAAAACTACAGATGCACCTCCTATAGTCACTATCCTTATTCTTACTTCCCCAAAAAACAGTCTCCTGACTTCAGATTGGTTTTGCTAGTTTTGGGAATCATGCAAAGGTTTTTATATCTTATATTTTTTACTCAATATTATATTGGTAAAATGAATCCATATTATTAACATGCTTTCTCTTATACTGCTTTGTATGAGTATCCTACAGCTTATCATTCTACCATTGATGGACATTAGAGTTGTTTGCAGTTTGGATCTGTTTTGAATAGACCTGACTAGATAGAGTGATTTTGGGAGATTTAACCACTTGCAATATTAAATCTCCTAATCCATGATTATTGTAAGTCTTCTTTGATCTTTGTCAATACAGGTATTGCTGATCTTTTCTTAGATTTATTCCTATTTTATTTTTTATTCTATCATAACTGTAATCTTTGTTTTTAATTTATATTTTGTTTCTTTAATTTTATATTATGAAATACTTAAACATGAAATATACAGAAAAGGATACTAAATTTCTATGTACTCAGCACTCACCTTCAAGGATTATGAATTAACAATGTTTTATATATAACTCTACTTAATCCTCCTGTATTATTTTGAAGCAAATCTCAGCCATTATATCATTTCACCCAATGTATTTCATAATAACTCTCTAAAATATATGCTTTTAAAAATTGCCACTTTTCTCTTCCTGAGAGCATGCAGGTTGAAGAATGCACTCTGTTTAAAAAACAGCAAACTCGAAAATCTCACTCAGTGCACCTTTTTTAACAATAGATTTCTCTTGGTCACTACCTGCATTTTTACTTGGACCCCAGTGTTTCTTTCTGGGTAGACATAGTTTATCATTCAGCCAAAAATTTGAACAGAGTTTATACTCAGATTTGGGGTCTTAACATTTTTGCAGTTCTCTTCTTGAATGTCCCTCTTAGGCAGTCCCTCCAACTGCTCTTTCTTGCATTAAATTCCATCCTTTGCTACTTCCTGATGGTAAGGCTACAGGCTGGAGTCATATTCTCAAACAAAAAAGCCACAAACTTAGCTTGTTGCAGTTTCAGCTTTTCAAAAGAAAATTTCCCTCCAGCTTCTGTCAGCTTGGATGCTTGCCAAGGTTTTTTTAAATCTCATCTAGGCCAGGATTTGCAGGACCACTTTACTCAGCCACCATTTCTATTATTGTCTTTTTAATATCTCTAAGATCTGTGGTATTACTTTCCATCAATAATTTGTGTATCTGCTCCTTCTTCTCCAGTCTCTCATTTACAATTAGTTTTTGGTCTTTCGAAGAATTAATTTTGGCTTTATTCATTTTCTTTGTTCCATTATTTTGTTTTTCTATTCATTAAGTACTGCTCCTACAATTATAATATTCTTCTTTTTGGTTTACTTGGGTTTAAAATGTATTGATTTTTGAGTTGTCTTTTATAATATATTCACAAGAAAACTATACATCTTCAAAACTGTTTCCCTATTATCTTATATAGAGTCAACCATATAATATACTTAAATATATACTGATTTTTTAAAGATTAATATTTTTCTACCTAAGTGTTAACTTTCATATCAAAACTTTGATTCTTTCATTTAATTGGTATGTATTAAAGACTATGACATCTTGCAAAACATATTTAAGTAGATTAGTTATAATAAAATACTCCTAGAATTTTCTCTATTCAATATGCTATATTTCGATGATTTCAGTAAAGAAGGTAAAGAAGGGAAGGGAACTAACCTTTGTAAAAGACATTCACTGAACTACATTTATTAAGAACAAATTCAATTATATTTGTAGCCAGTCTTTAGTATATTTTATTTAAATAGTAGTGACAGCTTTTAGGAAAAATAAATACATATTTATTCAGTAAATTATATTCATTATTATGTTTCTGCTGCATTTTAACTTCCTAATCTCATATCTTCTAATCACGGTTGAACTGCCTCATAAATATTCAAAAGTTTAAATATTGTTTATTTATCTTATTTGATTCATTAAATTGCATCCTTTATAGTAAAATTACCTCTGGGCACAAAGCAACTAATATGCATGCAATCTAATAATACTGACTGCCAGCATATCACAGAATATTGATTGTGAATAGCCAATTTAATAACTATACCTAGTGCTAAACTCAGGAGATTAGGAAGCCAGAGATTAACTTAATTATGGCCAGCAGAGACTTTCCTGCCCAAAACAAATTCATCTTCCATGGGAAATGTGCTTGTCTACATAGGATTTTAAAACTCTCAGTAGAAGGGAATAGCTGAACTTAGATGTACATAAGAAAGGAAGAAGGTAAAAGGTAATTTAAGCATTATTAGGGAAAAGGTCACTGTGTTTCAAACTTTGAAGGTGAGAAATGACTAGAGAAAGTAGGCTAGTAGTGAAATATCTGCCTTTAAACCCTTAGTTTACATTAGTTACAACTTTTGAATTTAGGAATGGCAGTGAATTGAATGGAAGCACATAAAACCAGCTTTTCTTAACTTCTCTTAAAATAACCATGCAACCATGAGAAAAGAGAGAATCTTTACTGCAATCGTAATGAGGAATATGAAACAAAATTAATAGTAGTATTTTCTAGCTTTTCTTTCCTTTCATCTTTGTGCAATGACCCAGCCTCAAAATCCCATTTTCTAGTTTCAAGCAAACAATGAAATAGCCTCTGGCCTCCTTTTCTTTTATCTTTTTTGTCAATGAAACAAACGGCAGTCGCACATTAAGCTTTGTCTCTCAGCTCAGGCCTGGCTAAATTTTTAGCGTGGCTTGGAGAATATGAGTAGAGGCTTGTACCAACAGCTGGTAATTTGGCATCTACCTGCAAGCATAGGCCACTGATCTAGAAGATACAGTCTAGAGATGGATGTCTCCTTGTTCAAATAAACCTTCAATTCCCATTTAGAAAACTGTTAAAGATCAATTAGGTAAGATCCAAGGACAATTAAACAGAAAAAAAAAAAAAGAAAAGAAAGAAACATTTTAAAAGAGAGAAACAAATGATAAGGTTCAATATGAATTTCTTCTCTTTTAATAGATTTTCTTGCAAATCAGAAGAAAAATTTTAAACGTATGGTTCTAGATACCAATGAGAAAAAAAGAGAATATTTCTTCTATATTTAAAGAGTGATCCAGGATGTGAAGAGAATGCAATAAAATCAAAACCAAAGTAACTAAAATAAAATATTCATTAGAATCAATAAAATGCAAATTTTATACTACTAAATATTTAAACCAGTGCTTCACAGTACAAACTTGAGAAGTAATCCCAGAATGCAAAGTAGATGAATAACAAAATTTTATTTTAAGGTGTGAGAGAAGATGGCAGACATGAAGGACAAAAGAAATTTGATCCACAAACAATAGATATCTGCCAAGAAGACAAAGAAAAAATCCCAAAGTAAACACCCATCCCAAAACCAAAAGTAACAAACAAACAAAATCCCTAATTTAAAATAGAGAAATCCCACAGACCTTCAGGAAATATTAAAGTCCTGACAACTCCCTCTTTGTCATACCCTTAACTAATCTATTATCAAAGTCTGTTGGTTTTATCTTCTAAATATTTGACTCCTTACCTGTCTCCATGTCCACTACTATAACCCTAGTCCAGGTTATCCTCATTTCTTATCTAGACTCTGGCAATGCCTCCTAATTGCTGTCTGTATCTACTCTAGTCCTTTTCCAATCTGTTCTCCATATTATAGCCATTTATTCACTAAAACAAATTATAGAGTGCTTCTGGGTGCCAACATAAAGTAAACACTTAAACAGATGACTTAAGACAGTTTCATATAGTGATACATATAAGTAATAATAGCAATAAAACTCAGAATAATATAAAAGAGGATAACGAAAGCAGAGAGAGTTTCTTTAGAGAAGTGGCCAAGTGAGACTTCTCAGTTAAACTGAAAGTTACATGAAAAGGAGATAGCCATTTGGAGAAAAAATGCTGTGAAAAGAGCTTCCAAGAAGAGAACATTAGAAACTCAAAGGCTCTGCATTTGAGATCTTGCTCCCCAGCATATGTTGTCAGTTTGGCTTAAATAAACTCTTATAAAAAAGATTTAAGGCTCTAAATAAGGAATGTGATGTAATGTTTCAGGCCCATTTTGCTAGAAGGTGGTGAACAAAATTAGGTGAGACATAAGGTGAAGTTGGATAAGTAGACAGACGCCATGTCAGGGAGGACCTTGCAAGCCATGGCGAAAATTTTGGAATTGATTCTAAATGCAATATGGAGGATTTTTAGCAAAGGAGTAATCTGATTTATGTACTTAAAAAAAAATTTTTTTTTTGACTGTTATGTGTTTCTTTTCAAAACATAAATTTGATCATGTCCCAGGTACATGCCCACCAAATGATCTGGCTCCATCTTTTGTCTCTAGCATCAGTCTGACCCACACTCACCTTCAACCTCCACATCAGCCTACCTGGAATTTTTCGGGCCTGCAGACATACCATTCTCCCCTTCAGACTGCATACATTACTCCTCTGCCTTCTCTCTCTCTTTGCCTGCTTAGCTCCTACTCTTTTGTTAAAGTTCAACTGTCTCTGTCTTAGTGAAGCCATCACTGCTCGGCCTTTCTCCAGAGAGTCCTATCCTATGTTGTAGATCTCTAGCAATAGGTAGCTTGTCAGAACGGCAATTTCACATTTGCATGGTTAATCATTCAAAGGCTATTTTGCTATTGTTTTTAAGAGCAATTATAGGAACACAGAAAAATTGAGCAGTTGAGTTCCCACATACCCCAACCCCACACAATTACCATTTCCCCCACTATCAACATAGCCCATCAGAGTGGTATATTACACTTGATAAACCTAAATTGGCACATCATTATCACTCAAAGTCCAGAATTTAAATTAGGTTTCACTATTGGTGTTGTACATTCTGAGGGTTTTGACAAATGTATAATGAAATGTAAACACCATTGTAGTATTGTACAGAATAGTTTCACTGCCCCAAAACTGCTCTGTGTTCTGCCTATGCTATGCTATGTTCTTCTTTGACTCACTATTAATCCCCAGTTGCCTTCAGGCAAAGAGCTTGGTAAGTAATACATATTCAAAATTTTGTTGAATGAATAATTTAATTAATAATTTTTAAGAACTCAAGGCCTGGTAAAATATTTACATTTTAATATGCATTTTGATTACTTAAAAATAAAAACTCTAAGCTCTCTAGAAGAAAAAAATTAATTACTTTCAGTAGTGTAAAAATCAGATTTCTCTTTTGCAACATAACAGCATAAAATTGATCTGTAGTTTTTAGATTTGAAGAGTACAATATTGAATGCACAGTAAGCACTGAGTACAATTAAAGATATAGAAATGAATACAAGAGCTAAGAGTAGTATTTTTTAAATCTAATAAGTAACAAGAGTTGGATAAAAGATGATAAAATATCAGGAAGAATCCTTCAAATGTATATATATAACTAAATGAAGACTGAGAAGTAGGAAAAAGTTTATAATTCATCCAGTAACCATTAACTGCATATGGCAGAATTCATGGGTTTTAGATCCTATAATTTCATTTAGGGAACTGGATTGTGTGCAACATGAATATCTTAGAATCATCATACCAGACAATGATATATACTATATTCACAGTTAAATTATTGTTGTCCTGGAAAATCAACTTTGGAAAAATGGCATAACTACTAAAAAGAGCCATCCTAAAGATTTAAGGTTCAAATCTACACTCGTAGAGGTATTGGCTGACTTAGAATTTATGCTTCCTGCCTGCCATTAATAAATATTACATATCATAACAATTTTAAATAAAAATAATTTTGAAAGACAAAATCAGAAATAGAAACACTGAAGGATAGCAAATATATAATGGTGAATAATATACTTAAAAATAACAAACACCAGAAATATTAAAACATCAAGAAACAGAATAGTTCAAGTAGTTGAATGATGACAGGGGAACTGTCTAAAAATTATTCATAAAACTGAAGTAGTATTTTACCTGTTTTATAAACAAGGATATAGCAGTTCAATGTTTAAATAACTTGTCCCATTTTATACAGCTTACAGCTTCGAATCCATGATCTGCCTAGAGCTTTAAATAGTATGGTATATCTCTTACACTCATACACTTTTGTTGGAAATGAAAATTAGTACAAAGTATTTGAAAACCAGTGTGGCATTTTATATCAAAAAGCATAAAAATTTTTATAACTCTGGACCCTATAATTTTCTGTCTGAGATTCTACTCTGGGGAATTAATCCAATATGTGGAAAATGATATACATGAAGGTATTCATGCCAACATTTTAATTAAAAGAGCAAAAGTTGGAAGCTACCCAAGTGTTCCACAGTAGAACAATGGTTAAATAATATTTCGTACACAAGGCATATGATAGAATATTGCTTTAAAAATGGGAAAATATTTATATGTAACTATAATGTTAAAGAATAAAACTAGGACATAAAATTATAGGTACATAATTTTATTTATATTTTTAATAAAAATATAAGAAGGGATACACATATAAAAAACAATTGCATGAGGGTGATAAAATAGTATGATATCTACACTTCTAATTTTAGATATTTGTATATCTTTTTTAATGTTTGTAACCTCATTTCAAGTGATCTCATATAGAGTTTAAAATTTATAGATTGATTAAATCTATCATCAGTATAGAAACTGAATCATGGGGAAAACAACTGAATGAAGAGGAATTTTCAACTTTAGATGTGTGTGACTTATGAATACATTATTACCTCAATTCCAGTTTAAGAATCACAAGATCAATTGACATTAGAAACATGGCAAAGTGTGAGATGTTCCCGGATCTCTCCCCTTGAAACAACAATAAGCTAAACATCTAAAACTCAACAAAAAACACCCCAACTGCACACTAGCACATCTGAGCCTGGGATCTGCGCATAAGAGCTAGCACATAACCCTGGGTGTCGGGAGATGGACTGGGAGAAAAGCCTCTCGCAGCTCCAGGAGCTCTCTATAAGAGAAGAGGGAGGGGATAAGGTACAGCAAGTTCCATGAACAGCCCTGCTTGGGAGAACTGTGAGCTCCACACAGCCAGCGGCAGTGCCCAGTCATCAGGGAAGACGGAAGAGAAATGAGGACAGCAGAAAAGCGGAGACAGCAAAGAAACAACAGTTGATTTTTACCAGCCACAGGTTGCAAACCAAGTCTGAGCCACAGCCCCCATCTCCCAACCAAGAGAGCCACTCCTTCCATACCCTCCAAGTTAGAACGCTGCAGAGCTCCAGGGGAATGTGAGCAAACACTACGTAAACTGTTGCTAACACTGACAGGAACTGAAAGAGTGAGAGCATGATTAAACATCTATACAGAAAAAAAGACAGTATTAAAACTTTATTTAAAGCAGAGATCTAAGAGGCTTAGACGCCACCTACTGGAAACCGAAAGAAAAACACCTTCTTTGCAGTAGGCTAGGGATCATTATGTAATAAATCTTCTTTCTGGAAAAATAATCAGAATACACTTCTATTAATGCCCAAGCGGAGAAATAGTCATTAAACACTGAACAACCAAGGTGACAAGGCAGCTCAGAAAGGAAGAGAAAAATCTCCAGAAAATAAGCTTACAGATATTGAAATATGCAACTTAAATGACAGAGAATTCAGGATGGTACTTCTGAAAAAACTCAGTGAGAG
>NW_006432669.1:7551514-7552193 GCF_000325575.1 Pteropus alecto
GAAAAAGTTGAAAATCACATGATATCACTTATATGTGGGATAGAAACCTAAAAGCAACAAATCAACGGGACAAACAGACAGAGACTTGTGGACATGGACAATAGACTAGTGGTTACCAGAGGAGAGGGGGGAGGGGAGAGGTAGATGGGGGAAAAAAAATTTTAATCATTTCTTCAATTAAAAAAAGAAAAAGAAAGGAATCACTAAAAAAGCACTATGTTAAACTACAAATTTTTTTCTGTTTTACCCTCTCTTCCATCAAAAAGTAAAATTAAAATAGTAAATAATTATTTTATTTTGAAAATAACTCCTTCCATTCTTCTTTTTCTCTTCCCCATCTCTCTCCTCCCTCTCCCCTCCCCCTCTTCCCCTTTCTTCTCTGCCTCCATCTCCTCCTCTTTTTTTTTAACATGCTAGAAAGAAATAATGTGTGGATTTTTTATTTTCCTATATAAGTTTTAGCTGGCGCTGCTAGAATTTGTTTTTTTCTCACAATCAGATACTTAGGAAACATTTTATCTTTTACTTAGGATGTTTAATTTTGTGGTGATTAATCAGAATACTAAATATTCACTAGAAGTCCAGAATTTATATTAAAATCTGTATTTGTATCAAAATCTGTAATTTGTTGAATTTAATCAAACTCAACTCCCTCAAATATATATATAAATATATATTT
>NW_006432669.1:7552269-7556000 GCF_000325575.1 Pteropus alecto
AAAATTATATATAGTTTAAAATTAACCAAATAAAGAAAATTGAAACAGAGAACTAGAAATGATATATATCATTGGAAAGGAAAGATATATTTGTTCATACAACATTTCAGCTCATTTTGTAGTTTGAAAATAACATATTTTTTCAGTTGAAAATATGCTCACAGAACAAGCAAGATAAGCTAGTTCTAAGAATTGGGACTAATGGGGCCAACATTAGAGGATTGCAGCTTAATCGAACAAATTTCTGAAGTTCAGTTAATCAACTATATATACCAGTTTAACTCTGTGAAGAGACAGGGATGTGAAATAGGAATTTGATGATCATATCGGTTTTTAATGGATAAAGTTAGAGAGCTGTATAAATGTATCAGGTAGGGTTCAGTTGCGAAGAACTGAATTGTTGTAACTAGTTTAAGTAAGAAGTTTTTTACTATAAGTATTAAATGGTATACAAAATATTGAGTTAAATTAACAGACTCCAGGGTGATCTTTCAAGGATTACTATTAAAGCCAAACTACAGGATCGAGCCACTGTTGTCTTCTAAAAGCAGGAAGCCACCAGCCCCAGAAGCATACTCTACTGCCATGGTTCAGAAGCCACCATGACCAGGATGGTACCACATTCAGGAATCTGCTGTAATCCGGAGACCTCTACTGTTGTCAGTTTCAGAATCTCACCATTCTTGCTGTGATTTGTACCAATGAAATGGATGTCCTGTCCCCTGCTTCTTGACTCCCATAAAGCTAATGGCCATATACTGAGTCATTCATTAATGCTGCCACAGTAGGAAAAAGGAAAAATAATGACTCCATTACTCTAACTGCCAATGGAAAAGCAGAATTTGTGGAAGTTCAACCTCCATCTCACTTCTATATTCAAATATCAGGCATATGTATCTGACTGGCTGAGCCTAAAACATATTTGAAGCCCTAACTGCAAGGGAGTCTTGGAAATATGTTTTTTGTCTCTCCATCTTCTTTAGTACAGGAAGACACACTAGAATAAAGGTAAAATGGATGTTGAACACTAATGTACTATATCTCTTTGGTTATTCACCATCTATACACACGCTATTCCATAACTCCCAAAAGCAATAATTAGCAATAATGATGTTCCATACTGGCATAGTGCAGATGTCTCCTATACAAATAAAAATGTACTTCCCATCTCCTAAAAGATAGAGCCAAAGAAAATCCCACCAGTCAATCTGTCCATCTCAGGGGTGAAGGTTTATTCCTACTCTAATGAACTACATTAGAAAGTTACCTACCCACAACACACTCTGTATAAAATATCAGAAGAAAGGAAGGGGCCCAAGTTATTCAATAGTTACATAAAAAACAGTACAAAGAAGAAAATTACAGTCTTCATTTCATAAAACTGTACTTACAATTTATAATTTCTTTCCTTCTCATTTCTTACTCCCTTTGCCTTTGGCCAACATCTAAGCTGGTAAAGGCCTGTAATATAGTGTGATGATTCAAATGGGAATTTTGGGGTTTGTTTTATTGTTTTTTCTTGAAAGACGAGAGCTTATAATTATTTCCTATGGCCACAACAGGAAATGGCAGTCCTAGGCACTTTTCAGAATATCTCAAGTTTCAAACAAACTCCTCACTGCCCACATTGTGTAGCAGCAACCTGGAAAATGTGGTGTTTGGCTTTCTAGCCTGTACAGTAGACAAAGCACTTGAAGGGGGATGAAATGGGTACAGCGAGCCACTTCTTTCACAACAGTAATTAATTAGGAGAAAAGGAACTATTCTTCCATTTCCTTCACAACAGTAAATAGGTAAGGGCGAAAAACTATTCTTCTATGCACTTATGAATGGTTAAAGTTTAATGTCTGAGAAAGTTAAGTTTTAAGTAAGCAGAGACAATCACTAAAGCTCACAAAGGGATCAAGTTTGGTATGAGACCAGCTTCATGAGCTCATAAGCAGGAAAGATCATCTCAATGTACCAACTGTGCTTTGACAAATAGCTCTTCCTTTCTGCCTCCCTCTCATAATCTACCTACATGATTTCTCAACATTTAGACCCCTCCAAGTTATCATGAGCGTTCTGTTACCTCTTTTCTATTAAACCCATACAGCTTGTGTGACTCACTTTTATGTGGGGCCCTGGAGGAAATATTTGTCATGCATCTTTCTCAAATAATTCAAAGCTTCATGGCTTTGAATGGTAAATGGTTCTGATTACCTATGAGAGAAAAGCACTTCTTCAATTTCTTTGAATTATCCTTCCTTAATGTTCTTCATGCTACCAGGCTACACAAAGGGAGCACCTTTTGTTGCTTTGCTGGCCACTGCTCAGCATGTATGCAAAGTGGGCAATTCACACAGATGCAAATCAGGCAGTGGCTTAAACGGTTTTTGACCTTATTAGTAGGACCTGTTAATTTGGTTAATACAGGAGTAATTTCCTACAAATTGGTGTGAGAATCAAACCAAAAAAAAAAAAAAAAAAAAGTTCAAATAATCACAAGCACAGGGGAAACTTTAAAATTAATCTGTCATGTGGTACTTTGTTGACAGGTTGGTTATCGGAAAGACATGGAACAAGAAGATGCAGCAGAAACAGTCAAAACTAGAGGGAATGAGTCATCTGTCATCCTGACAGGATTAGAAGGAAATACATTATATCATTTCACAGTGAGGGCTTATAATGGAGCTGGATATGGGCCACCTAGCAGTGAAGTGAGCGCAACCACCAAGAAATCCCGTAAGTGACCTGGGCTCTTTGTTTCAGACTAAAGGGAAACATCTTTAAACATTTCTGAAAGCCATGTGAGGTACATAATAAGAGTTGAAGGAGAGTTTTGATTCATAGTCTTGCTTCATTGCTTAGATCCAGATTCCAAAACTAGCTTGGAAAATTCTGCATTCACAGTAGATAAAAGCTATCTTCCTGTGATACAAGGCTAAGCAATTTTTACACAAAAGGGAGATAAAAGGATTCAGGTTCAAAAGCTCAACAGAGTAGCTATTAAAATGACACTCCTGAAGCAAAACCTTCCTTATCTGACTCTAGCTGGAAGGAAGCCTGTGACGCCAACCAACTATTAAACACATGAAAAGACTGAAATACAAGGATTTAAGTGAGAAAATGTATTTAAGACTCCTTGTCAGTTCTTTTACTTTTTATTTTGCAGCCCCAAGTCAAGCTCCTAGCAACCTCAGGTGGGAGCAGCAAGGCTCTCAGCTTTCTCTGGGCTGGGAACCTGTCAAACCATTAGCCAACGAATCTGAAGTCATGGGCTACAAGGTCAGTGTTTCTTCACTCTCTTGGATAGACACTCATCTCAAAAGTTGATGTTGTGAGGATGTACAATTACTAAGTCATAAAAAGACCCATTGACATACCAATTTTTTTTTATTTATTTATTTTTTTTCTGTATCTTAGAAAGAGCCTTCCTGCAGTAGAGAAGCCAATGCAAAATCAGTTTCAATTGCACAAGATATAAGAAGGGAATGGGTAGGAAAAGCAACAACAATTTGAGTAGAGGGCCCCATGAAGCACAGTGTCAGAACCAGCAGAATGTAGGCAGAGTTTCCTGGCATTTTCTCCCCACAGAATCTGCTGGCAGATGGCAAAGACTGGATGATTTAGTCGGAGTAGAAGGACTTTCTATTAGCAAATACACAAGAAGAAATAAAAATGCTAGGGCTAGCACATTGGAATGGAAAGAGATCATGGAGAGAGACAGAAAGCTCCAAAATAGATAAAAC
>NW_006432669.1:7556095-7594478 GCF_000325575.1 Pteropus alecto
CAGCAGGAAATCTGGAAATATGAAAACTTTTAGCCAGTTCTTGAAAAACAGCTTTATCTCTGATTTTAAAATATATATGGCCTACGTATTGAATTGGCTGAATTTCAAATTCTTGTTCCATAACATCAGATTCTATTTATTGTCTTAAACTTTATACAAAATCATTAGTTGAGTATTATTTATAGCAGAATTTTAAAATATTTCAACAATAACGTTTAGACTGAAAAGCATCATTTAGGTGGCTTTTCAACTACCAGAGATGGTAACACACATTTTGGATATAAAATGTTAAACTTTGGAAGCTAAAAACTGAAGAAGTTAGAAATGGAATATATTTTTTAAGGTAAGTAATTTCCATTAAGAATATTTTAAGACAAGAAATGTAGCATTTCTTACAGACTATAATTGGTATGGAGCACAGACACTCTTGCATTCAAATACACACTCAAATCTGTTATAATCCTCAGGGGTATTGAATTTGATCTTTTGAGGGAGGGCAGGTGGGCCATTTTCTGAACCTTTTTCTTCATCCTCTTCTTTCCGTACCCTTCCCCTTGTCCTCACAACTTGTCCTCTAAGGCAAATATACCCTTCAATGATTAGGGGCAGCAGTGTGACCAGTACAAGTGATAGATCATCCAAGAACCAATCTAATATCATTAGAACTTTGGCAAGTAATCTCCCAAACTGGAGTGGCAAATAGCATACAAGGAAGAGCTAGATGAAAGCATATGGCTACCTGGAAAACCATTTGTCTTTAAGCACCTCTCAGGTGAGAAGAGAAATACCATATGACCTGGAGACTACATGAGGTTGAACATAGGTGTCACAGGTGAGGTGACCCTACTCTTTGTTCATAATTGCCTCTTTTGTCTCTATAATTGCTCTTCCTCTTTATATATGTGACTGTCTCCCCACTTAGGTGATATGTGACTGAAAGCAAGGACTCTTTTGCACTCATCTTTTTACCCTCAATACTTCTAGAATGGATGAAAAAATTAATTCATTTTGACCCAGCTAGAGGTATCTATCAATATAGACAGATATTTTTGTTTGTTTATTCAACTTAGCTATAAGTTAGGGCCTTTCAGACTACTGAGATACATGTACACTTGGATTGATATTATATTCTATACCTTGTGGAATTTTGAAGCCCACCCCTATATTTCTCTAGTTTCTCAGGGAGTTTAAAGTCTATGGTCATTCTAGTCTCATTGATCCTTGTAAATTGAAAAATTAAAAACACTCACATATAAAGGCTTATACTAACCTCTCTATGTTTGATCTTGCTTGAAATTTTTTATAATAAAATAATTTTTAAAAATTAAGAGAAGTAGCTTACATAATGTCAAATATATGTCAGACTGTATAAAAATTGTAGTGGGGGTGGTAGAGTGAAAGTCACATGATATAGGTAAACATCTGAAAATTACCCAGAAGGAAGTCCTGTTCTTTTTTTTAATTTTTATTAACTGTTATCACCATGCTGCACATTATTTCCCCAGGACTTATTCAAGATTCTGTTCTTTTTTTTTAAGTATAGTTGCTATATAATATTATGTTAGTTTGAAGTATACAATATGATTCAACATTTATATACCTTACAATATGATCACCACAATAAGTCTAGTAATCACCTGTCACCACGCAAACTTATTACAATATTATTGACTATATGCACTCTCACATTTTCCACCCACCCCCTCAACCACCTTCCCCTCTGACAACTTGTTTTATTATTGATAGTTTTCTTTTTTTAGATTCCACATATAAGTGAAACCATACAGTATTGGTCTTTCTCCATCTGACTTATTTCACCTAGCGTAATTAGATACAGCCATTATGGAAAATAGGGGCAGCAGTGTGACCAGTACAAGTAATACTTTGGTACAGCCATTATGGAAAATAGTATGGAGAGTCCTCAAAAAACTAAAAATAGATATATCATATGTCCTAGCAATTCCACCTTGGGGTATTTATTCGAAGAAAATGAAACACTTTAATTTGAAAAGATATGTTATCCCTACGTTCATTGAAGGAAAGTTTACAATAGCCAAGATGTGGGTGCAACCTAAGTATTCATTGGTAGATGAATGGATAAACAAGATCCTATTCTTAAAAGTAGTTTTAGCCACCCTGCAGCCAGTGGCTTCTCACTGGTACCTGTGCCTTTCAGCCTCTTTTTATCTAGATTTTATTCATCTTGTTGACTCTTCCTCACCCACCCATTGCCACTGGGGATTCAGGTTATTCACCCTCCATTATGAAGAGCAATTGTCCTCATTGACTATTCTCAAAATGCTCAGCTGGTGAATAGGCCTTCCCTTTAATAGGATCCATTCTTTTCAGGGGCACTTGTAAGTAGAACCAGCAAAAATGTATTCTGTTATATTTTTAAGTACACTCACCCCATTATTTTGTTACCATCAGACATACAGACTAGCCATTTCCAAATCATTCCTTTGAGAATAGCAGTTCTGCATTATTTTTTTGTTTAGGAAAATCTCTTTGGATAATCCACTACTCTCAGTTTTTCAAGTAAATTTGAGAATGGTCTTGACAATACATAGACAATTCTCTTTATGCCTAAAGATAGCTGTCATCGTACCTGCCAGTCTATAAATGTTCCGATTCTCAAAGTACTCCCCGACCTCCTTACTGTCAATTACTATTTTTGACATGTCTTGATAACTCCTTAACCTTCTCATATTTCTCATTCTCATTCATCTTTTCTAAATCAGGATTTTAAAATGAGCCACGATTCTCTAAAGCACCTAAGACTAACCGTGAATTTAATGTATCTTTTCACTTAGTATATCTACCTACCAACTCAGCACTGCATCTCCCTGGGTATTGATAAAAGCCACATTTAATCTCAAACTCCTTTTACTACCATTAACAGATATTTTTCCTGCCTTTGCTTTTTGTTCCTAAATCTCAACTGATCCACAAATTTTTAACTCTGGATTTTATAGCAAAATTAGATATGCATTACTGGCTGCATTTTTCTTTGTTATAAGAATTGCGATTTATTGAACCGTAATAACAATGTCCTCTAAAATAGTCACTCCCCTGCCAGTCCTCACCAATTTACATACTTTCCCATTGCCATAAATTTGCTTTCTAATTACCTCATGTGGATGATCAGAATTCTAATTCATTACACTGCTACAGTCAAAATGAGAAGCATGAATTCTGACACAGTTGTCATTTTTTTAAGCCAAAACAACCTGCTGTGAGCATCCTCTGAGTGTTCCTGATTCCCCAAAACTTGACTAAGTACCCACTCTTTTCTTTGCTCTACCATCAAATATATTTTCTATTGCAGTACATATTACACTTCATTGCATTGTTACCTGTCTCCACTATGTGCCACCAGGGCAAAAATGATGTTGTCTTGTTCTCTGATGAATCTCCAGTATATAGCACTATGCCTGGCCCACGTAATATGACCAATCAATATTCAAAGATGTTTTTATTACTTTGCAACTACATTAAGGCTATGATTTCCTTTCCTATAAGGATTTTAGTAAATACAATTACTGCACATATTGTATATTTTCATAGAGAAGTTACTTCTCTCCCAAGACTCTGAAGTAAATTTAAATCCATGAAAGATAAAGGAAGTAAAATGGAGAGAGCATACATTACTAGAATGTAGGAGGGAGGACCAAGTACAGGCAGGCTTCAATGTATAAAAATAATGCTTTGCTAAAGGGTTTTTTTTTTTTCTTGTATGTAGGGCAACTCAAGCTCAAAACACATTTTTATAAGAAAAAAATATTATAAAACTTTGTCTAGCTTCCCAAGCCAGTCCATCTTGTATTTTGCAAATGAAATATTAACCACTGACAACAATAATAAAGCAGAAGTAACTTTCTCTTACTAGGTCCTATACTAGGCATTCTACATGCATCCTTTCATTTCATTCTCCTAGCAAAACCATGAAATAGTGTTATAATCTCTACTCTACAGTAAAGGCACTTGAGGTTTAAAAAGGTTAGTAACTTGCCCAAATTTGCCCAAACAAGAATGTGTAAGAGATTGTTTTTATTTTGCAAGAGATTGTTTTGAAGCCAGATCTGTATAATTGCAAAGCCATTGCTCTTTCTATTATGCAAAATAATCATATAATACCAACAATTATGAAAAAGCACAAAAACAATGAAACTGAACAAAAATGCATTTAAATGTAACTTAACTGCTACCACTTGACCGGTAGACCGAAATTTTTTTTAAAAAAACAATTTATTGGAGGTAAATGAGTAGGAACAATACAATATAATGAAACAGCTCTGAGCTGATCATCAAAATATTAACCTTCTAATGTAATTTCTACCCTAACTAGCCACATGATCTGGTATAAATCACATAACCTTTATGACCTTAATTGTTGATATGTAAATACAGGATAATTAGGATAATTCTGTGTCCTAATTGTTGTTCTGAAACTCTGCCATGAATACATGTTCAATTTCAGTACAATAGACAGATATCCAAAAAGGCTTAACTTTGCTACCCAATGTATCCAAATGCCAGTTCACCAAAAGCAAGCAACCACGAAAGTAAAAATAATAAAATTTTAACTTCTCAGCCATTTCCTACATTATTAAGAATTTATTAGACAACATCATTTTTGCCCTGGTGGCACATAGTGGAGACAGGTAAAAATTTCTCAGCCATTTCCTACATTATTAAGAATTTATTATTGATATATTTATTAAATTTTCTTTTCTACTTCTTTCAAATGATTTAAATGTGACAGCTCAACTATTCCTTCAGGATACTATTCATTTCAATAACCAGGAATAAAAGACTCGGTGATCTGCCCCCTCGCTACATACTTCTCTAGCTTCATTTCTCAAGTGTCTTCCCATACATCTTCTTTCCATTCCATACCCTAATGCTGTGGTTTCTTATTAAAACATACATAAAAAATGTATGTTTTAGTCTTCTTATCTTTAATCTCTTGTTTCTTCCTAGAATTCTTCTCCCCTTCTCCAATGGGTGAACTCTACTCACCTTTAAATATTTAGCTCAGCATCACCTCCTCTGAAAAGCCTATCCCTCTCAGACAATTAAACTCTCTACTGTACTTCCATAGCACCTTGACTATACTTCCATTAAGGAATATAACATGTACATTACATTTGCTTATATATCTGTCTAAGCTATAAGCTCCTTGAACTTAACTCAGAGTGTGACATAAAGTAAATCGTTAATAAATATTTGGAATCCTTAATTAAATGTCAAATGTTTAAATGCCTGTTATTATTCCTAGGTTTTTTATAGGCAAGAGGGCCACAGCAACAATCAAGTTATTGAAACACAGAAACCTCAAGCAGTAGTACCACTCCCTGATGCTGGTGTCTATATTATTGAAGTTCGAGCATATAGTGAAGGAGGGGATGGAATGGCTAGTTCCCAAATCAGGGTACCATCATATTCAGGTGAGTTTTGACATAATAGGCTTAATTTCATGACCACCAAAACTTTCAAGATGGTTAAAATCTCATCAAAATTAATATGATAGATTGCATGGTTCAGAGATTTTGAAGGGTCTCTTTTTTCACTCTGATTACCATATCATCCTCTGATTAATAAGAACCATGGTAGTCTGCCCACAACTGCAGAATTTCCACAAATCCAGAAAAGAGTTGACAGTTTTATTTAAATATTCTTTGTTTTGAAATTTTCTTGCCTATCCTGGTCTCAAGCAGTCCCTTGCAAGCCGTTGGGTTTTGAAATATTGTTTTTAAACTGATATTGCTCTAGTTTGACATATCTCTTTTGTCTTAATTGACTTTGTTGTTAGAAAATGGAGAATGAAGGACAGGACAGTTTAAAAGAATTGCTTTTAAAAATTAAAATTTGATAATTTTTATTGATTTCAAAATAAATTATAAATTTTATTGAGCATATTATTTTGTTTTTTTTCTAGCTTTACTGAGATATAATTGACACATAACATTGTACAAGTTTGAGATGTATAATGTGTTGATTTGATACACTTATATATTGCAAAATGATTACCACCACAAAGTTAGTTAACACCTCTGTCACATCACATAACTGCCACTTTTGTGTGTGTGTATGTGTGGTAAGAACATTTAAAATCTATTTTCTTAGAAACTTTAAGTATATACTATAGTATTATTAACTAAAATCATATGCTATATATTAGATCCCCAGACATTATTCAAGCATCTTTGTAATTGTTAGCATTATTTATATTAATAATTTCTAGCTTTTACTGAGCCCTTACTATAGGTCAGGCATGGTGATAAATGCCTTACATATATCATTTAATCCTAGTAACAGTTATATGAGGTAGGTGGCATTACATATTCACATTTTAAAAATAAAATTTAAGTAACTTGCCTAAGATCACACTGTTACTAAATAAAATAACCAGGATTCAAACCCAGGGGTGCTTGTTTCCAAGGCCAAAAATCTTCCCCCACTACACTAGCAAGGGAAGAGTTCACAAATTTGGAAGAAAATAATCATTTCATTGAGGTAGTCAAAACAGGAAGCAAAAGATTTAATTAAATATGCAAATGTCTAAATAAGAAAGTATTAGGCAATTTTTATTAAAGCCATGTATAAAAAATTTTAAATGAGCATTTACTTAATGGGTAATTATAACTATTATTTATTGAGCAATCATTCCCAAGCAAAATTGCCAACCTCTAAAGAGAAATATCCAATGATAATCTGTAGGATTCTGCAAGTGGCTCTATTATAGTCAACATATTTATCTATTTAAATTTAAGATTAGAAGCATTGCATATTAATTTACTTGATGCCACAAAGTGAACTGGAAGGCAAATACAGAAAATAATACGATAGGCTGAAACTTTGAAGAAAAGCTATTGACATGATACTTAACAAGTAAATTCTTGCATAAAAATACAAGTTGAGATAACGATATTTTGACAGTTGATAAAATTTGAATAACGTCTGTAGATTAGATAATATAGCAACATTAATTTACTATTTTTTAATATTGTACTGTGTTATATAAGAAGATGTCTTATTTTTAGAAATGATGCACTGAAGTATTTAGGAGTAAAGGTACATGATATCTGCAATTTACTTTCAAACGGCTCAGGAAAAATTTATAAATTTACAGAGAGTAATAAAGCAAGAATGATAAAACATAAACATTCAAGGAATCAAGATGAACTTTGTTCTATTCTTACAACTTTTTGGTACATCTAAAACTATTTCAAAATGAAAAGTTAAAGGTAAAAAACAAGATGCAGTAAATCTGACTTTTTCAGAAATTCAAGTGAAAAGACTTAAGAATTTAAATACATTGTGTCCACACAAAAACTTAATACACTTTATGATTCACTTATAAAAGTATAATTTTAAGAGTAAGAAAGGTAATAATGTCTCTACATTGATTAGTTCACAATTGAACTGTTGGGATGTGAGTGTTAAATCTTCAAGGAACCTTGAAAGACTCAAGATTATTTTGAAAAGTGAAAAAAGATGACAACTCTCCTCTTTGCTTCATAATCTCAAATTTCTAATAACAACAATACAAAGAGCCTTTACTGAGCCCTACTTATGTTCTTAGCATTACTCTAGGTGTTTTTCATATATTGTCTTATTTTATCTTTATATCAACCTCATGAGTTAGGTATTTTATTATTCTCTGGTTCTGCAAGGTTCTTTTCAAACTCCAACACAATCAGATTCTAAAGTATCACCTAATAAGATCAGCCACAAGTTTAGAAGTATATATAAAGACCTCGATTCTTTCATTTCTATTTTAATTAACTCAAAACTTCCATTCCATGTAAAAAAAAGAGAAAAGTCAACTTTCATGTTTTATTTATAACACAGTGCATTTCTTTCCTGAGTTTCAATAAAGTGAAATCTCATAGACAATAATTTGTCTATCTTAGACCATAAAATATGAACAATGATTGATTTCATTCTTATTTTCCAAAAACTATAAGCCTAAGGAGTTGAATGACTTGTTAAAGTAAAATAGCTAGTTAGTTTTACAGCTGGGACTAAAATTGAGTCCAATGTTGTTATTTCATGTTTCATTTTGTTTTGCTATACCAAAGTAATGTGTTTTTGCTTCTTGGATCCTATGTGGAATTTGAGATATAGACCCTATTTAGCTCTCTGAAAGTGAGATGCTTTTGTAAAAGTGTCATGTAAGTTGATTTAACAAGGATGCAGTTATTCTCAAATGGAAAAGATGTCTTCAGTTTTTACTAAGCATGCACATAGCACTCTAACAAGTCTTTGTTATCATGCCTTTCTCATAGTTCACATGTCACCATGCACTTCACAATAACCCCATTTTGTACAAGTCAAAATATATGTAATATTCTTCAATATGTTGATTAATAGATTTTAGTAGTGCCTTAGCTGTAAAAATTTTCAAAGGTAAGATTTGTTATTTTTATGCGTGTGTGGCTTATGGAACAAATGATTCTTCAGCTCTTAAGTAAGCATCTGGAAAATAAATTTGACTCTATTTCTATAATGAAAATCACACTTAAAATCCTATAATATTTAATCTGGCCAAAGAGGATACCTTGATATAAGAATGATTCCAAAAATTTAGTGGTAGATTTTATTAATCTATCATTAAAGTTTTAACCAAGGCCAATCATTGTTTTAAGAAAGGCAATACATAAGAGCATCTTATTCCACTAATCTGTAGCTCGGTGACTTTAAGCAAGTTCTGTAACCTTTCTAAGCCCAGTTCCCTCATCTGCAAAAGGGAGATAAATAATAGTACTTACTGCACAGGAATGTTGTGAACCTCTCCTGGTTGTATGTAAGAGTGATAAAAGATGGCTCTCTTTTGTCAACTTTGGCATAAGACTCTAGAATTTAAGCCTATTCAACTGAAATTTTAAATTAATCAAGGACCCTCAAAAATTAAATAATGTGTTATTATTAAATTGAAAAATTGGCTGAAGTAATTAAATTATGAATTCTTACTGCCACAAACTTTTACTAATCATTTTTGCTCCATTTCTTCAATTATGCACTGTAGAAATTTTATTTTTCATACCTGGAATGCAGGATGTTTTTTATCAGTGCATCATTGGTGACACACTGGATCTCTTGGTTAGATGTGTTTGTTAGATGTGATATAGCCTTTTTAACACAGTGTTTCATATTTACTTCTGCCCTCCATAAAACTTTTGAGAACCCCAGACAATATCTTGTTTCATAAATACTAGGAACACTCTCATCAGAAATAGGACCAATGTTTCACTTATTTTCTTACACATCTAAAAAAAGCTCTTTGCTAGCTCGAGCAAAACAAAATAATTTGCTCCATTTAATGCTTCTCTTTTTTCACAGGTGGAAAAATCACTAGTGCTCAGTCAACCCTCCACACCCTCTCTACGTCTTCATCATCAGTAACATTGCTCTTGGCATTAATGATTCCTTCAACCTCTTGGTGAAAACTGCAGACTTAATTTGTTTTTCTTGCTTTACCTTGATAATAGCAGTGAATAGTGTAGTATAAGTGAAGACCCAGGACACTGAGATGAGCTTTAAAAACTTGGGACTACACATGGTGCACTTACAGGAGGTTGGGGGGGAATATTATTTATCCATCAGGTTTTTCTTTGGTTTTTGTAAACAGAGAGGACAGTTCTTGGTCCAAAAAAATATGCAGATTGTACGTAATGGTCTTTTTAAAGCAAAGGTAATTTCTGTCAAATGTATTCTTTACTTTTTTAATATGTTGGAATTTGATTTTATATCTTATGACCCTAAGTGTGTGCCATCCATTCATTAAGTAAGTGATTTTTTAGTGTGTCTGTCACAAACACAAATATAAAACCAAGAATGAAAAGTTTGGGTAAGAATCTGAGTCTACTGTTTTTATTTTCCCTTTGGCTGACTATTTCAATTGACAAAATGGTAGACAATATGAAAAAAATACTTCAGTTGTGTGGTTCATTATAGGATAAGTACACAAAAATTTTCTCAAAAAATATTGTATGATTGCATAGTGAAATAGCAAAATTTTTCAATATGCTATTCTGTATGCATCCCTAGAGCAAGTTATTAGGGTAGGGAATAAGCCATTTATATTAGTGCAAGGTAAATAGAAAGTGAGTCCAAATGAATTAAAGTGCTATTGTTTTTCATTAAGTACTATGTTATCTAGCTGCAAATATAGTAAATGTTTATTTTTAATAACAAAAGATAGTTTAAAGTCACAAAAAAATATGATCACTAAAAACCACAGACACTGACTTGCTGCCAAGGGTGCTAACTTGCAAATGAAATGAATAAAGGACATTTCCTCACCTACTGCCAAAATTGATGTTGAATTAGGTCCAAGATTTTCTAATTGCAAATAATTTTGAGGACAATGAAAAATTGTTGTGCAAATAACTATGCATACATATAGGCTGTGGGTTAAAATGGTTCAAGCATAACAAATTTTGATTTTTTTAAACAGTTTCATGTGTCACTTACCACTTACAAAATCTTACCAACTGTTAAAGAGGATCTCAGAATAACTGATTTTTTTTTTTTTAATTAAGCTATGGAAACATGGCCTCAGTACAAGGTGAGCTCCATTTGCTATTTTGAGGAGTCAACCTGAACATAATTGATTCTAAATAGTTGTTGAAAAGTGAGATGAGTTTCCTACTTAATGATATCTTACAGAACTTATAACCAACATGAGAACTTGCCAGAGTTTGCATCACACCCAAGAAGATGCCCAAGGGATAGTTATTGCAAAGTCATATGCTCAAAAACAGCCTGGAGAAACTACAGTTTTACAGATGATATTAATATGAGAACAAAAATATTATTTCTTTTCTCTTTTTTTTGTAAAACTTAAACTCATTAATTCTACTTGCATCTCTAACAGCAAGCAAAATGAAGCAATATTGAGCTCAAACTGCTGGCTCTAGAGGTTAACTCCTGTAGAATTAGAGGAGAAATTGGAATTTCTCTGCTGAACATCCTAAAAGATTGGTTTCTGAGCCACAGCACAACTATTTATGTTTATAACTCATTCTCTTTGGGGGCAGTTATGTCCAAGATACTCCTAAAAAAAGAGAAGTAATTTAAAAAACTATTTTAGTTAACAGATTATTATAGTAAATTACTACAGTTGGAGAATATTGAAGCCAGTGAATAATAATGACCAAGTGGCCTTCCTTGAGTACCTTCTTTGGAATGGGAGAGGCTGGACTTTGCAGATAGAGGGATGCTAACTGTTTAGCAGGCAAACTGTGAGCTTTCCCAAGTACGGTATAGCTTGCAGGAGCAAATTGTACATCTGAAAGAAAAATGCAGCAAGAATATTAAAGAATGGGCAATAATTTTTACTTCATATTTGATGAATCAAACCATTTCCTTTTTTTCTACTAGTTTTATACTAGACTTAGTGAAAGACTTTAAGAATCATATTATTATCAAAACTAATAAAACAAAGCCCTATAAAATACAATGTCAGTATATGGCATATTCAAATTAACCAATTATTTCCAACTACCTAATGGATGGTACATATTTGACAGAATATTTAAATATAGAATGTCCTATGTTGTATCCTTACAGGAATCAAAATATGGGATGTTTTTACTCGACATGCACAGAATATGTATTTTGCCTCATAAACCTATTTAAAAAAAAACCAAACAGGTTTTAAATGTTTATGTATTCATGTATTGCATACTTGTTACTTTGTAGGAAACAAAACAGCATTCCTTATCCAGGTACATAATTTTTCAGCTGCAATATCGAGTGAGCTTTTTCTTGGATGGGATAATAACCACACAGTCTTAAATCATTAAAGAGACTGTATTTTTGTATAACGTCAGTTGAACTTTGAAGAAAAAAGCACTCCCTATAATTAAAAATTCCATGAAAGTGAATGTTTTGCATACACAAATGAAGGTACTGTGGACCCCATGTCAAACCGTTAAATATATTGTATACAGTCTGTATATATGTACTATATATAAGGGTATATACCATGTGGAAGACACAATCAGATAATAATTCTGTGTACTGTTCTTGTAACATTAGATCTTTTTAATAAATAATTCTCTTTTTATTGACTTTTATCTTCTCTCCTGTCAACTACATGAATGACATTATTTCATGCAAAACACAGTATGCTCATGATTATGGTAATGTTTTCACACTGAAAATATTATGTTAGGACTCGGCATGTTGTTATCATTTTAGGCTCAACAGTCTCCATAAATGTCCATGGTAGTTTCAACTTGACAATTGGAAGCCACATCAAAGAATAAACCAAAGAAGTACAAATGGGATAAATTAAGAGTTAGACTCATAATTTATTTTTTCTCAGGAAGGAGACTTTATTAAATGAGTTTTGTAAAGAGTTTGTTAAATGCATACTTCTGCTTCAATTAAGAACAGTATATCCCAATCTTTCTCAGGTACAATTCTCCTAAACAGAGTTATCTACTCTTTTATGTTCCCTTAGCACATGTGTGCATCTCTATTATACAAGCAGTCACAAGATGTTACAATGGTTTGTTTATGAGTGTTTCTCCTCCACTACCTAGTCTATGAGATACTCCAAGGGTGACTATATTATCTTTATCTTAGGATTTCTTGCACCAGTGCCCAGCACAATACTTAGCATATATCAAGTGAGCAATTAATTGGATTTAATTTAATACTGGCCTTAAATTTTTCCTTTAGAACAGGCTTCCCAAACCTGGGTCATCTTCCAGATCACCGGGGAACCCAAATCGTGGAGTTCTGATTCAGTAGGTCAGAGACTAGGAAATCTATATTTTAAAACTCTTCTCAAACACAAAGTGATATAACTATTAAAGAGAATTTGGCAATAAGGAGTAAAATTTTGTATGGATTTACCCTTTGACCTAGCAATCCTGTGTCTAGGTATCTGTTTTTAAGAAAGACTAGTAAAAATATGCAGTTATGTGAATATAAAAGGTATTGAACAGTGATTATATGCTCAGTTTTATGTCAGAAGTGGTAAAAATGCAGGCACATATTTGCTAATACTCTCTAAAAGAAATATGAAAGAATAAACTAAAAACTAATAAAAAAATTGTTTCCTACTGAGGAGGGAAAGAATGAGATATGGGAACAAATATGCAGGAAAGCTCTTTCTCAATGTACTTATTTCATAGTTTTGACTTCGGAACTACATAAATGTTTTATATTAATTTAAAAATAAAATGTAAAAGAAAAAAATTAACCTCCCAAAAATAAGAATAAATGGAAAATAATGAAACTGTATATCAGCTAGAGAGTCGATAAGCTAAAGTTTTTCTTTATAGAAGAATTATAACCACATAGATAACTATTTCAAATCAGTATATTGAAATTACATCCCTAATGGGACATACATACCAAGAACAAAACACATACACACAAACAAAAAAAATCTTAAACTACGTTCACTGGTCTTCTTGTGAGTAGCATAACTGATAGGAATTATTTTTTAATTAGCCAATATATAAATATAAATGTTAAAAGTATTTACAAAGTAAGTTTTCAGGATAAAAGAAATACATAGAGGAATTTTTAAATTAAAACCTGTAATCTTTGATTTAGAAATATCAATATGAATTCATAGTTTAAAATTTTTCTTAAAAATGACTGATTTTTTAGCTTTGTTAACTGCAAAGGTCTAGAAGAACAGTGAACACCCTTAACGGACAAATAATACAAATAATGAATAAATAATGTGCAAATTTTTGCCTCTGAATTCCATTCACCATTAAAAGGAACTTTCTTGAAGAAATGATTGATTTAAGATTTCAGAAAATGCACAAGATGAGTCTGGGTCTTCTTTTTGTGTCTATAAAGACTACCATTTAAGTGGGATAGCTTGAGCTAAAAAAAGAACATTGACAGCAATGTATTAAAACACACATAATATTTAAAAACCTATGATTTCATACTAATATACACACAAATCTTTCATTATCTTTGTTGGATGAAAAAGTCATCATTCTGAGAATCGTTATAAAAATATAAAGAGAGAAAGAATCAAGTATGTATCCTGACTTTTCTGTAAGGACTGTGTTTTAAGGTAATCAAACAGCTGACGAAAGATAGCTCTGCTTTGTAAAAGAATCACAACTAATACGTGCAAAAGAAATAATAAAATTAAAAAATAATGTGAGACACTCATCAGGATGATGATTCAGTTTATTTCATAAGTCAATAACATGGGGAGAAAAGGGGAGGAGTGGGATTCCTTTTTAAATGAAATTTAAGAAATGTAATAAAATGCAAATACATGTTCAAATTCCGATTCAAATAATTTTTCATAATTAGTGATATTTGTTAAGCAACCAAGAAAAATGGAAGATAGACGAGATAGAGTATGATATACTAATTTTGTTAGGTGCGATAATGTCCTTTTAGATAATATTTTTTAGAAAAATGTGTAACAACATGATCACAGGAATTTAAATCATCACAGAGGAAAGAAAAAGGAAGAAAGTAGGAAGGAAACAAAAAAAATTTAAGGAATAGATGTGCACCTAAAGACACAACATCAAACTAAATGAGGAAAAACTGGTGTAACTGAAAGGAGAGAGGAATCCACTACCATAGTTGGAGACTTTTAACATTCCTCTATCAGAAATGGACATATCCAGCAAAGAGAAAATAAGGATATAGTTGAACTCAACACCATCAATAAACTGGATATAAATGACATTTATAGACTACTTCATCCAACAACAGAGGAATGCACATTCTTCTCCAGCTCACATGGAACATTTACCTAGATAGACTGCACTCTAGGCTACAAAATACACCTTAACAAATTTAAAAGAATAGAAATCATACAATATTTGTTCTCAGAATACAATGGAATTAAACTAGAAAAAAAAAATAGAAAGGTAACTGGAAAAACTCAAACACATGGATATTAATAATACACTTCTAAATAACATATGCATCAAATGAGAAATCGCAGAAGAAATTTAAAAGAAAATTAAAATGGAAATGCAATCTGTTAAAATTTGAAGGATGCAAAAGCAGTGCTTAGAAATTTATAGCATTGAATGCATATATTAGAAAAGAAAAAAGACCTGAAATCAATAATCTAAGTTTCCACCTTAGGACACTAGAAAAAAAGAAAAGTAAATACAAAATAAGAAGAAAAACAATACAAATTAGAGCATAAATCAATGAAATTGAAAACAAAATCAATAGAGAAAATCAGCAAAATCAAAAGCTGGTTCTTTGTAAAGATCAATAAAACCAATAAGCTTCTAGTCAAGATAACCAGGGAGAAAAGAAGATTCAATTATTAATATCAGAAATATGGGAAATCATTTAAGATTCTATGAACATTAAAAGATAATGAAGGAATACTATGAATAACTGCCCACAAATTTAATAACCTAGATAAAATAGACCAATTCCTTGAAAACAACAATTTTCCAAAACACACACAAGAAGAAATAAGACAATTCGAATAAGTCTGTATCTATTAAAGATATTGAATCAATAACTAATAATCTTCCAAAGCAGAAAGCACCAGGCCCAGATGGGTTCACTGGTAAATTGTACCAAACATTTGAGGAAGAAATTTTACCAATTCTCTACAATCTTTTTCAGAGGATAAAAACCAAGAAAATACTTCCTAATTCATTCTAGGAGGCCAGCATTACTCTAATGCAAAAAAAAAAAAAGACATTACAAAAAAGTAAACTAAATAGAATTCAATAATGTATAAAAAGAATTACACACCATGACTAAGTGGGATTTATCCCAGGTATGCAAGACTGGTTCAATGTTCAAAAAGCAATTACTGTAATTTATGACATCAACAGGCTAAGAAAGAAAAATGACAAGATCATATTAATAGAAGCAGAAATAGCGTTTGACAAAATCCAACACTATTCATTATAAAACTCTCAATAAACTGCAATTAAAGAGTAGCTTTCTCAACTCGATATAGAATATCAACAAAAAATCTACAGTTAACATCATACTTAGTGGTGATAAACTGGAAGCTTCCCCCTAAGATTGGGAACAAGGCAACTATGTCTTCTCTCACTACTACTTTTCACCATTATACTCGAAGTCCTAGCTAATACGATAAGATAAGAAAAGAAAATAAAGGTATACATATTGGGAAGGAAGAAATAAAATTGTCTTTGTTCACATAGGACATGATCATCTGTGTAGAAAATTTTAAATAATCAACAAAAAAAACCCTCATGGAACTAATAAGCAATTACAGCAAGACTGTAGGATATAAGGTCAATATACAAAATCAATTGTTTTCCTACATATCAGCAATAAACAAGAGGAATTTACAATTAAAAAGACAATACTATTTATATTAGCACCCCATAAAATGAAATGTGTACACAATCTATATGAGGAAAACTGCAAAACTCTGATGAACAAAATCAAAGAACTAAATAAATGGCGACCTATTTCATGTTCATGGACAAGAAGACTCACTATTGTCAAGATGTCCACTCATCCTAAATTGATCTATAGATTTAATTCAATCTCAATCAAAATTCGAGCAAATTACTTTATAGATATTAACAAACAGATTCTAAAGTTTAAATAAGCAAAAGAAAGACCCAATATGGCCAATACAATATTGAAAGAAAAGGACAAAGTTGGAGCGATGACACTACCTGACCTCAAGACTTATTATAAAGCTACAATAATCAAGACAATATGGTATTGAGTTAAGAGTAGACACATAGATCAATGAAACAGAATAGAAAGCCCAAAGAATGAACTCACATAAATATAGTCAGCTGATCTTTTGACAAAGAAAAAAATATATAATGGAGCAAAGATAGTCTTTTCAAGAAATGCTGCTAGAACAGCTGGACACCCACTAGTAAATCTATTTATAACTGCTCTAAATATAAATGGATTAGAATCTCCAATCAAAAAGCATGAAGTGGCTTTTCCAAAATTCATGTGTCCAGAGGGCTGGACTGCGGGTCTCTCCTTGGGGTTGTGGCGCAAGAGCAGAGTACGAACTGCAGCAGCCAGAGCCACGGCAGGGCAGGCATTTAGAAAAGTTCTTACTCTCTTTGATCAAGTATTAGTTGAAAGGAGTGCTGCAAAAGCTGTAACCAAAGGAGGCATTATGCTTCCAGAAAAATCTAAAGGAAAAGTACTGCAAGCAACAGTAATAGCTATTGGATTGGGCTCTAAAGGAAAGAGATGCAATCAGTTAGTGTGAAAGTTGGAGATAAAGTTCTTCCAGAATATGGAGGCACCAAAGTAGTTCTAGATGACAAGGATTATTTCCTATTTAGAGATAGTAGCATTCTTGGAAAGTATGTAGACTGAAATAAATCACTGTTGAAATGGCATCACATGAAGCTGCCTATTCCATTGAAGTTCTGAAATTCATCATGTAAATAATTTCTACGTGTCTCTTTTGTAATAACAACAAAAAAAATGGTATCCAAGCTAATGACACCTAGTGTCTCTTAAAATTTAGTTTCACTGTACTGATATAAACATTGCCACATAAAAATATATAAATAAATTATTTTTTAAAAAGCATGAAGTACCTGGATAGATAAAATAACAGAACCTGATTATATGCTTCCTCCAAGAAATGCACTTAAGCTTTAAGGACACACATAGGTTGAAATTGAAAGGATGGACAAAGATAATCTAAGCAAGTGGAAACCAAAGGAAGCAGGGTTAGCTATATTATATCAAGTATCTTTTCCAACCACAGTGGTATGAAACTAGAATCAACAACAGGAAGAAAGCTGAAAAATTCACAAATGTGTGGAAATTAACATACTTCATACGACCAACGTGTCAAAGGATAAATCAAAAGGGAAAATTTTAAAAACACCTTGAAACAAACAAAAATGGAAATACAACATACCAAACCTATGGGATGCTACAAAGCATTTTGAAGAAAGAAATTTATAGCAATAAATGCCTACATTAATAAAAAAGAAATATTCAAATAAACCTAATTTTACATCTCAAGGAACTGAAAAAGAACAAAATGGGCTCAAAGTTAGCAGAAATAAGGAAATAACTAAGATTGGAGTTGCAATAAATGAGATAGCAACCAAAAAAAAAGAGAGAGAGAGAGATTAATGACACTAAGAGCTGTTTTTTTAATAAAAAGATAAATAAAATTGGCAGATAGGTGAATTAACTAAAAAAAAAGAGAGAAAATTCAGATAAATAAAATCAGAAATGAAAGAGAAGACATTACAATTGATACAACCAAGAGACAAGGGATTATATAAAAGACTACTGTGAACAATTATACACCAACAAATTATATACCCAAAAAGAAAAAAATAAACTACTAGAAATATACAACTTACCAGACTGAATCATGAACATATAGAAAATCTGAATAGACCACTGATGAGTAAGGAGGGTGAATCTATAATCAGAAAACTCCCAACGAAGAAATCCCCAAGACTCAATTTACCATTGGTAAATTTTACCAAACATTTAAAGAAAAATTAGCCAGTTCTCCTCAAATTTTTTTTAAAAATTAAGGGAAGGGAACACTCCCAAACTTATTTTACAAAGCCAGTATAACCCTGATACCAAAGCTGAACAAGGACACTAAAGAAAAGAAAACTACAGGGCAATATTCCTGATGAATATAAATGCAAAAATCCTCAACAAAATACTAGCAAACCACATTCAACAACAGTACATTAAAAGGATCATATACCATGATAAAATGGGATTTATCTCTGGATTACAAGAAGGGTTTAACATATGCAAATCAGTAAATATGATATATCACATTAATAAAAGAGATCACATGGTCATCTAAATAAATGCAGAAAAAGCATTAACAAAATATAACCTCCTTTCAAGGTAAAAACTCTCAATAAACTGAGTATAGAAGGACATACCTCAACATAAAAATAGCCAAATGTGACAAGTCTATAGCTAACATCATACTGACCAAAGGTTGAGAGCTTTTCATCTAAGAGCAGGACTAAGACAAAGACCGACTCTCACTACTACTATTCAATATAGTACTGAAAGTCCTAGCCAGAGGAATCAAGCAAGAAAACAAAAGACATCCAAATCAGAAAGGAAAAGTAAAATTGTGTATATTGGCAGATGATATGAGTGTATATATAGAAAATCCTAAGGAATCCACCCAAAACTGTTAGAACTAATCAATGAATTCAATAAAGTTGTAAGATATAAAATCAATATATAGAAACTGGTTGTGTTTCTATACACTAACAAATTATGTGAAAATGAAATAGAGAAAACAATTTTATTCACAATAGCATGAAAACAATAAAGTAGTTTGAAAAATATTTAACCACAGAAGTGAAAAATATGTACACTGGAAAGTAACTAAAAAACTTTGATGAAATTGAAGAAGGCATAAATAAATGGAGAGATAGTTCATATTCATGGATTAGAAGAATTAATACTATTAAAATATTCATATTACCCAAAGCCATCTATAGATTCAATACAATCCCTATGTATTGATTCCCAAGGCATTTTTCACAGGAATAGAAAAAAATCTTAAAATTTATGTGGAACCACACAAGACCCTGAATAGCTAAAACAATTTTCAGAAAAAAAGAACAAAGCTAGAGGCATCACACTTCCTGATTTCAAAGTATACTACAAAGCTGTAGTAGCAAAACAGTATGATGGTAGCATAAAAACAGACACAGACAAAAGGTATAGAATCAAGAGCCTAGAAATCCTCACATATATGGTTAGCTAATATTTGACAAGGGAGACAAGAATACTCAATGAAGAATGGATAGTTTCTTCAAAAAAAAACTAGAAAATCGCCCACAAAAGAGTAAAATTGGACCCCTATCTTACATCATTTACAAGAATCAACTTGATGTGTATCAAAGACTTAAACTTAAAACCTGAAACCATAAAACTCCTAGGGAAAAAAAAAAAATGGAACAAGCTCCTTGACACTGATCTTTGCAACAATATTTTGAATATAATACCAGAAATACAAGCAACAAAAACAAAAATAAACAAGTGAGATTACATCAACTAAAAAGTTTTTGCACAACAAAAGAAACAACTAATGAAATGGGAAAGCAACCTACAGACAGGAGAAATCATTTGCAAACCATCTAAGTGATAAGGAGTTAGTATCCAAAATATATAAAGAGTGCATACAACTCAATAGCAAAACAACAAACAATCCAATCAAAAATAGCCAAGAACTTGAAAGACATCTTCCAAAGTAGATATACAGAAGGCCAACAGGTACATGAAAAGATGCTCAAATCATTAATCATCAGTGACATGTAAATCAAAGCCACAAGAAACATCCTCACACCTGTTAGAATGGCTGTCATCAAGACAGGGGGTAACAAGTGTTGGCAAGGATGTAGCAAGAAGGGAACACTTGTATATTGTTGGTGGGATGATAAATTGGTACTGCCACTGTGGGGAAAAAAATGGAGGTTCCTCAAAAAAGTAAAAATAGAATTTACCGTATGATCTAGTGACCCTACTTCTGGATATATATCCAAAGGAAATGAAATCAGGACCTTAAAGAGATATCTTCACTGTCATGTTCATTGCAGCATTGTTCACAATAGCCAAGCTGTGGAAACAATGTAAGTGACCATCAATGGATGAATGGATAAAGATGTGTATATACGTACAATGGGACATTATTTGGCCATGAAAAATAAGGAAATCCTACTTTTTGTGACAACATAGATGGACCTTGAAGGCATTATGCTAAGTGAAATAAGTCAGAGAAAGACAAATATTGTATAATATCATTTTATGTAAAATCTAGAAAAAACTGAACTCATAGAAACAGAGAGTATTATGGTGGTTGCCAGAGGCTGGGGATAGGGAAAATGTGGAGACATTGGTTAGAGGGTACAAACTTCCAGTTATAAGATGAATAAGTTCTGGGGATCTATTATATAGCATGGTGACTGTAATTAATAATATTATTATATACTTGAAAGTTGCTAAGAGAGTATCTCTTAAATGTTCTCACCACGAAAAATAAAAAGGTGATTATGTGAACTGATGGAGGTGTTAACTAACCATACCATAGTAATCATTTCATAATATATATGTGTATCAAATCTTTACACTGTACACCTGACACTTACATAATAGTACATCAATTATATCTCAATAAAACTAGAATAATAATGATTATTAAAGTTAAAATTCTTCATCCTGTTTCGGCCTTGTGTAAATTAGAAATCTATGGTCCAAGAAGCTTATTACAGTCCTTTTTTTTCCTTCTCTTGACCTAACCTTTCACTCTCTCTTCCCTCCCCTTTTTTATAACCTAAGCTTCTGAACTTACCTGGTTCAAAGAAGTGTGATCAGAAAGGAAAAAATAGGAGAGCAAGAAAACTTCTAACTTAATTAAAACTAATGTAAGATGACTTCCTGCTCTCTGAGATTAGCAGGTGTTAAAGCTAATTCTTTATCTCACTGACATTTTCATGGGTTCTTCAGGAAACACACTAAGTACTTGACTCCTGCTTCTATGTTGTGGGAGATGTATTTTCCTCTGCCTAGTCATTTTCCCCTCAGTCTCATTATTTCTCATAGCAATGCTATTGGGCAGAATTTAAAACAGTTTAAAGAAAGCTCTCTTGCTCTTACATGGCCTACATCAGTCCATGTGAAGCACAAGTGAACTCATCTTATTGAACTCTGCATGCAGAGACCAAACCCAATGCAGTGAGCTTAACTCCAGCATTGCCATCTAGGCTGTCCAGCTCCAGCCCTTTAAATTTCTCAGGTGAGAGTAAAACAAAACCAAACCAAACAAACAAAAAAAACCCTCTACTCTTTCTTTTTCTACAACACCGTATATTAAGATCTCTGAATGGTTTCACCGAAGTACCCTCATTCGATAAATGAAGGTGCGACACTCATAGCTAGGTTCTCTTCAGAGCATGCCTCTTCAGAAATCCTCTTTATGAGGCTCTCTTGTCTCAGTCAACTTTTTACATTCTTGATGTGGGTAATGTATTTTAGAATTATGTAACTGCTTTTGGCTATCTATTTTTAAATATCTAAAGGTGCTCTGTCTTTCAACTCCCTTTGTTATCTATCGCCTTAAAGTCTTAGTTAAACATTCCTTTGAACAACTTATTATATAAAGGGATTGAGAAGAGGAATAAAATAAAGTTAAGCTTCCAAGGAATTACTTTGGTTGTTCTGTGAAAAGTAGATTATAGAGGGTAGAAGCAAATCTGGAAACACAACAAAGGCTAGTAGAGTCATCCACATAAGAAGTGATGGGGAGGTAGACTAGTGTCGTGAAGAGAAGTAACGTGCCAGATATGTATTACATGCCAGAATTTGGAATGCTCATGAATTATATAAAAAGTGTGAGGAAAGGAGAGGAATCAAGGGTAACTCCTATCTTAGATTTTTATCCTCGGCAACTAGGTGAAGGAATGACTATTAAATAACCAGGTAGGAATGTCAAAGGGGCCACTGGATATAAAAGTCTAGTAGTCAAGAGAAATCTAGACAACAAATAAAAAACATATTTGTAGATCAACAAAATTTAGGAGCTATTAAAAACTCTGGGACTAAATGAGATTACCTTGGGACTGAATATATCTAGAGGAGGGAAAAGAGCAAAGGATTTAGTAGCCTTCAGGGATTACAAAATTCAGATGTTAAGAAAATGAGAGGGAACCAGCAAATAAGACTTAGAAAGAATGGCCACTTAGGTAGATCCCAAGGGCTCTGAAAGGGAAAGCAAAATATTGAGGGAGGATCTTTAGGTGAAATGATAGAAGGCATAATCTCCCATTTCCAGATACTAAAAACAAGAATTTCACCTTGAGGAAGGTGGCACATAGAGTTTTTAGTTCAAAGTACACTATTTCATGCCTTATGGGACAGCAACTTTTTCTCCCAAGGTGTTTTCTCATCTGTGGTACATTAGCTGATATTGTAAAGGATCAATCTAACATTTGATAAAGCTAGAGAAAAATTCCTTACTACTTTTCCAGTGAGTACATATCAGTGTTACCTTATTATTGAAAGAAACAGCATTGTGATCATAATAAAGTTTATAGTGGCTTTATAAGTGTGCCCCTGAGTCAGTACTGGAGACAAGACTAGTTTAAAAAAATAATTAAAAGAAAAAGAGGTAGAGTTTCAGGTACTCCAGAAACAAAGGTAAATTTGCTTTACCATCTACATTCATTTATATGTTATACATCTGATGGACAAAGCTGTTCATTTTTAAAATTCAGTTATCAGATGCAAACCTTGAACATACAGAACAGTGCTTCCAAAAGATGGACTTTGACTTTACCTATCTAATGAACAAACCCAATCTCAGCCACCCTATTAATGAAAATGGAAAACAGACATCTTTGAGAACATTAAATAACTAATTGCAGAGGGAACACAAAAATTATACCACTATAGAAGCTGTTTTATATTTAATCTTACAAGTAGATTTTTTTAATAGATAGATAACAGATTTTTTTTTTTTTGTCCTATAACCAACTTCCAGTTCAAACTCAGGAGAAAATCCATCACACTGAAATCTTGTTACTTTTCAGCTAAGTCCATGGAATCGGTTTCATGAGAAAATAAATGTCTATTCAGATTACCTCTGTTTAATGGAAAGCTGTGGCATACCCACCAATATAAGTTATAAGCATGAATTTCTTGTGTGAAATGGCCTTTGCTTCATTTGAGGTGCTTTTGAATACTCATGCTGAGTGAATAGAAGCTGAATAACCTCTATGTTCAAGTCAATAAAGAAACACACTGCATTAGAGAATCAGAGAGTCAAACAGAGATCATTGGAATGGGACATTGGGTCATATTCTATATAGCCTTTGCAAGATCTTAATCCAAGCATCCCCTTAAATCTTACTAAAATCAAAACCAATTGTTTGTATATTAGCACTGAGGTACCTGATTGCTATATACATAACTAGAGAAATTCTCCAGACAAACTCCTCATCTCTCAATCCCTAGTTCACATTACTTTTCCATGAACTTTTAATTCTCCACTCCTTGTCTCTCCCTTCTTTGCTTGCACAGATTCACATCGCTTAGATAACACCTATTCACTTTTTCCTATAATCATCCACTTACAAGTCTGTTGCTCACGAACCGTAAATTTAATCATTATGCTATTCCCAGAGCACTGGTTAGTCCTGCAGTATAATGGGTCTCTCTAATCATCTCTGGAATGACTGAATGAACATAGCCATGTGGTGAGGTGTAAAAAAATCATGCCGTACGAGCAGCGGTTCTCAGTCCCTGGTTAAGCCTTCAACTTATTTTGCTGAAGACGCTACCAAAGAATCTTAAGAGCTGTGCTACTTCTGTTGTAGTAGATGCTGTTGGTGTCCTTCCCAGACCACTTTACTATTTGGGGTAAATACATACACACACCAACCCCAACCCCAACCCCAGATGCTGTGAGTGTTGGCTGAGAACAGCTCACAGCTGATATCTTGAGAGAAGAAACACCCCCTTCTCCCCAGTGCACACCTCACCAGGGACAAAGGAAAAGCAAGGTAATATAAAAGGACAGTCCTCTTAAGGTAGGAAAATCCCTGTAGTATGTGTGCCAGAGCTTTCCTGAAAAAGCCAGTCTCCAGAAGAGACTGCATTTCTGTTTCGTTTTTCCCCGACCCTATCCTGTTTTGCTTACTTCCCTCTACCTCCAATCAATCACTCAAACAAGGATCTCCATCTCAGGTTCTACTTCAAGGTAATTGGACACAACATAGCTGGTACTGGAAGTGGTTCTAAGAGGCAGATTCTATGGCTGAGATTCTGGAGTGGTTCACTCACTGGCTGGATGGCACTGAGGGCCTATCAATGCTGACGGGTTGTGTTTTATAGTTCATGGCATGCTGTAAAGGTACTGCTAAGACCTTCATCTTTTTGGACTGGAAAAGGATGCAGGCAAAAGGGAAATACTAATTGGTACAATGTCTTGGGTTTGAGAGGTCAGAGATAAACAGCAACTAAAAGGATTATGAAATGTGATAGCTGTTCTTTGCCACCAGTTCACTGAAGAGAGAACACAACAGGCTCAAATCTATTAATCAACAATTTAAAGCAAAGAGTGAAAGTCAAAGGGCAACATTTAAAGAGACACTCATCTCCTGCAGCCAGAGGACAGGTAGAAAAAATCAGTCCCAGGGCTCAATCAAAAGAGACTCAGAGGATCAGAAAAGCTGTGTTCCTTGCCCAGGCAAGTCTCCTATGCCAAAGCAAGAACCTTGATAGGGAAGGAATAAGATCACGAGGCTTGTGATGGAGATGCCTGCATAAGTGGAAATCATGCTACCCAACTAATAGCTACAGACTAGGATTATTTTAAGAATTCAAGGAAATTACTTAACCATGTTTGGGACATAAGATAAACTTGAAAACATGGTTGGTAGTATTTTTCACTTAGATAAGTAAGGTCTGGTTTTCTTTTAAATCTGCCTTCTTTGGGCAGAACTAATTTGGAGAGATGACTCAGGATGTATGGCAAATATCTTAATCTAAACTGTTACAGAAGATATCTCTAGATTACGCCGTCTAATACAGTAGACTAGAACTACATGTGGCTATTTAAAATTAAATTGTAATTAATTAAAATTAAATAAAATTTAAAAATCAATTGTTCAATTTCACTAGCTACATTTCAATTGCTCAATAGCCACATGGCTGCTGTGATAGAGCAAAGGACATTTCCATCATCGCAGAAAGTTTCACCAAAGAGCACTGCTCCAAATCATGCAAATGTTGCAAAGTAAAAGAAAGTTCTTTGAGAGGAATTTATAAGTATAGTAGCTAATGGAGCTTATGCCCACATCAGGGTGTGTGGTCCTTAATTGTATTGCCTTCTTATTCCTCATAGATTGAATTTAAATGAAACAATCCTTGCAGAACTTTTATCTTGTTGAATGTGACAAGAAGTGTTAGTCTACACAGTTAACATCATTAATGAGAATATCACTTACAGGATCTCTATAGTCATTAAAAAACATTTATATTATACTGAGTCTGCTAATTTCCATTGGGATGTTCCCTAATTATAGTAATGCTGTCCTTCAGCCATAATTTGAATATAGTGACAATGCAGAAGCTGGCTTACATTGTTTTTTCATTTATTTGGTGATATCATATTAACCCTTTTCCATTTAATACTTCCTACCTTTAATTCTAAATCCTGTCAGCAACTTCCAATATATAGTTAACAGTACTTATGCCATTTGAAAATGATCACATTCCTTCCATATAAGAGATCTTATCTCAGGTTTAATTTTATCAAGAATAAAATCTGCCTTTCCTGTTTCTTTTGCATTTATTCACAGCATCTTGCTCAATTGCTGTTATTGGTTTGAAGATGGGCTTATTTACTAACAGACAGGCTCTGTGGTTGGCAATATTATAAACTACAGAAGGAATGCAAAATCTTGCTTCTTTTATGTTTGAAGACAATAAAGCTTATCCTGTCTCTATTCTTTTCTCTAATCCATTCTGGTTATAAAGGCTGTTCTGTATAATCATTATTTATTAATTATATAAATTCAGATTAAACAGCTATATGGTACTATTCAAAATTACAAAATCAGAACTTTTTTCTAAAAATCACTGGATGCTAAGTTTGTCATTTGACTACATTTTTTTTTTCATTTCCTAGTAGTTATTTTGATGTGAAATAGGGACACAGCACAGAGTAGATGTGATATTTGCCTTTAGTAAGTGATAAGTCATAGGTAAAGACAAATCTACAAGATAAATAGCACGAATTTATATGTCACATATTAGAGTAGAACATTCAAATACAGAAAAGTGTAAAAAATGTATTGCTTAAAATTAAACGAAGTAGAAAAAAAATAGATGTTCAATTCTCATCTTGGATTGTTTTGATGGATGGGGAGTAGCCATGCAAAATCTCTAATGTGCAAAATTTCAAAAACAGGCCCCCAAAAATTCAACAACTTTATATGGAGCTCTCTCCCAAACCACAAAATCTAGACAAGTATGGATTTAACAAAGAAATTTGACCTGTTGTGTTAAATAATAATCATTTACATGGTATGATCTAATAACTACTGATCAGTCAGGACAGCCTAGATTTGCTACAGTAACAAATAATCTAATAATCTTACTGGTTTAAAACATACAGTTTATTTCTGGTCGAAGAGTCCTATCTATCAGGAGTCTGCCATTGCTGTGCTCCACATCATCTTCACTCCAAGACCCAAGTTTATGGAGTAGCTTTTATCTGGTGGCAGAGGGAAGAGAAACATGGACAGTCACACACAGGCTTTTAAAGCTTCCCCCAGTAAGTAATGCCTGCCATTTCTACCACACTTCGTTTCCAACACCAGTGGTGTCCTCACTCCTAAGTTTAGCAGGACACAGATGTATAAAGCCTTCTCAAGGAGGGATGCAACAGGGAGAGAAAAGAAAATATTTCTTACAGCACTACAATCTACCACAACTACCAAGTAGCCAATTCATTCCAAAATGTAAATATACATCCTTACTGTCCTGCCTGATTATTTCCATTTTATTATATTATCTTTAGCTGATTTTCATTAAAATTTAAATAGGCCACTTTTCAGGCTCTAAATATAAAAAGAAATTGCAGTTTTCTAGATATTCTGCCACTGAACTTTCCAATCCAGTTTTACCAGTAATAAAGCTAATATTTTAATTTGTTCTTAATTTCTATGTCTATTTCCTATTTTTTATATGAATCAGAACTTGGGAGAGATAAGAGAGTAACTGAGGATAGTCTGAGACTCAACATCTACCTGACAATTTCAGTCATAGTGCCTTCTGATCAGAGAATGACTTTCGCTGAAAAAAAAAAAGCATATACAAGAAGAGGATTTCACACTCTCGATCCCATTTAAGAACTCTGTCCAGTAAGTATGTATGTATTATTGTCATTTAACAGGTGATAAAACTGAGACTCAGATAACCTAAGTCAATTGGTCCCAGCAGAGATTTAAACCAATGCCTTGTTAGCTCCTCAATCTTGTCCATCCCCATTAGTGCCAAAGGTGTAAGCATCCTTGAAAACCAGGTCTGCTGTCATATTCTCATGGGAACTGACCTCATGTCCATCCTCCAAGCTGAGTTAGACACCATCCCTCCCACTATTATCTCCCTCATCAGACTATGTGTTTCTTTAGGTCAAGAAAGTTTTATTTACCTTTGTATCCCCAGGGCCTAGTAAAATGCCTGTCATCATCTTCACCACTAATATTAATATTAATAAAATGATAAATAAATGAATGAACTATATGTATAGTGAACTATACATATAGTGAACTATACATATAGTTTACTCATTTAGTCAAAAATTCTGGAATCAATGTATTAAATGAGATTAGTGTACAAATACAATTAAACCTGGACAACTCTGAGGAATTGAAAGATAATTAATTGAGTATTATTTGGCCTGGATCCTAATTGTGGCTCAGTCACTATTTACTATTACTATTGTGGTGCTTTAATGTTCTCAGCTATTAAATAAGGGGATAGGAATGAATGATCATTAAAGCCTCATCGTCCCTGAGATTCTTTTGTTCTGAGAAGGTAGTGTTCTTCTCAGCCACCAAAGCAACTCTGAAAGTTATCTACCTATGAATCCTTTTTGTGCTTCAACTAATGTCAAGACCAACCAGTCAAATTATCCTTTCTAAAACACCTCTTCGCCATGTCGTGCCTTATTATCATGTATTGATGAGCTAGGCCATTTAAATTTCATTAGCCATCTCATCGATTCAATTCTATCTCTCACTTTTCAGGAAAACACAAACAGAAAAGTCATATAAATCAAGAAGTCAAAAAGAAGGCTGGATGAATGAATGCATGAATAAGGCAGAAAATAGATATTAGAGTGAGTCTAGAAGTGCGGAAATTAAGAAACAAGATGTCAATGTGGCGGTGGAGGTAAAAGCTGAGGCAAAACATGCTTAAGGCAGGAAATCTTAAGTATATCTCCTATTGGGGTAGGAGAAGGGTCAATCCAATAAACTAATCAACTCAACGAATATTATCAAGTACTTATTACATACTAGGTACTTTTCTGGATACTGAAGACTTGAGGGATCAGAAAAGGGTAGGGGGAAGCAAACAATCGAAATACAACATATGCGCTCTAATAAGGATACAAACACAGGACTATGACATCAATGGGAAGATGCAATTAACTCCTTCTAAAGAAATCAGAAAAGCTTTCACAGAATTTGTGACACATAAGCTGGGTTTTCAAGAGTTGTTAGAAGCTTTTCAGTCATAAAAAAGGTTTTTCCCAAACAAGGAACAACACAGGAAATAATAAAAAGAATGAAAAGCCAATTTTTTTATGGAAAAAGAAAAATTTTAAGGTCACTGGAGATTGAGATGAGATAGACATTAGGAACATGACACTGGAGAGGAGGCCAGATATTGAAAGACTTCCTTTTCCTGTTAACAATGACAAATTCATAAAGAGGCAGTTCCACCCATAGACCCAAGCAACTGCAGGATCTGCTGTAGGCTCCAAGCTTCAGAAAGCCCCATTTCGGCCCTTGCCAGGCCGTGTCCCGCCCCACAGGACAAGAAGCACATGTCTACCTGGAGCCCTATCCCTAGCCCTTCTTCCATCCCCTCACCCTTCCAACCCTCATAATCCCCTTCCACTCTTCCATTCTAAACTATACTCCTGGTGCAATTAACCCTGGACTTCCTTGCCTAAACGCCCTCAAATCTACATTCATGCCTGCACACTTCCTTCCCTGGCTCCATTTCCCAAGCACAGACCATGGTTCTGGTGTGTGCACCTCCAGATATGGGGAGAATGCAAGAAAGCTGCCAATGACCAAGGGTAAGATTGTGGATAAAGCTTCGACATCCATTGAGGAGCAGTACCAGGGTTTGAAGAGAAGCAGAAAGAAGGTAAGGGAGTCACAGGTCAAAGACATGGCCTCTATTTGTACCTTTATCCATGAAAATGTTAAGGACAAGCTTAAAGGGAGTTCTCAACTTTTAACCGTTTTGTATAATTTCCTTAACTATAAGAATTACTCAACTCCTATAAATAAATTAGCATTGATATTTGCACTAAAATTTAAATCTTGTTATTTTTTTACTAGTTCCATGATGAATTAAATTAATGACCTCCCCTGCACTTTCAAGAAAATAGTCCTTCCATTCTTTAAATTTTTATATAAACCCTAGACCTCCAATATAGAAGAAGTACACTCATCTAGAAAGGCAGGACCTTGGGTCTTCAGAAGACACCTCATCATAACAGCACAAGCAAATGAAATTATAGTGATCAAGTATTTTCCTACTCCCTGGAAGATTTTAATCTTGACATTCTTTTAGGACTGAAACCTTTGACCTTTGCTCTGCTGCACTGAATTGATATCTTGCCACAGCTGCCTGTAGACCCTGCTTTAACTCTGGACACTGGGCTTTAGTGTGCTGCAGAGGCTTCTTTTATTTCCTCTCCATTCACCAAGCACCCAACACAAACTCAACCTGCTTTTTCAAGTTTTATTATTTCTCTGTTGTCATTGGCAGATGGAGATGCCTCACCTCCATCAGCTTCCTAACATAAGACATATTAAACACTGCAAATAGCAAACTTCCAATAATACGAGAAATTGAGTTTTTGCAAACTCAGTATCTTTATCAACTTCTCCATGAGGAACTACATTCTCTCCACCTGGTTTCAAAAGAGTAAAGAAAGGTCTTAATGTTCTCCTGAATTTTTAGAGGACTAATTTGCACATTTGGTAGAAGAGAACAAGGCATTCCTTAACAAGGTAGCAATTGTACAGCCTACAGTAACTTTGTAGACAAGAAGTATTTGGAGACTCACTGGGAGGACACAGATGGGCTCTGTGAGAGCTTGATTTGCTTTAACATCCTCTTGTGTAGCTGTCTCAACTGGCTTCAAAAAGACAATTGTTGGAAATGTAGTTTATGATTCAACTAAAAGTATTCACTGAAGCATATGTTACTCAGTTGCTAATAGTTATTTCAGAAAAAAATGTGTGTATTCATTCTTAAAATACTTACATTCGATTGTGGTTTTAATTTTTGACTGCACAATCCATTCGATGGAAAAACAAGACAGATAGCAAAGATGTCTGTGATTTTTATGGCTTCCTGTTTATTCACCAGGCTCCTAATTTCTTTTCGCCTACACAGTTACTGAAGAGAATTAAGGCTTCTGCTCAATCTGGCATGCAGGAATAACTTCTTCAAATAGATTTTGCTTTGTGATACTGAAAAATGCATCACTGATGTAACTTTTTAATCAAAACTTATTTCCAAAGTCATTTTAAGGCACAAATTAAACCAGTCTAGATAATGGGCCAATTTGAACATTAGATTGTCTTTCAGAGACCCAATGAAATGAAGTGGAAGGCTGACTCTTAGCCCTTAAAACATCATTGGTTAAATGAAGCGAGACAGACAATGGGGAGATGAACATAGTGTCTCACAGCAGGATGAATTAGGGAATTCTGTCTTTAGAGCTTCCAACCAAATTTTTAAAAATCAATTTGAATTAAATTCCATGTCAGACACTTGAGAAACCTACTGATACTTATTAAAACTACTTCCTAAGAAGAATAGGATGAGAATTTGGTGTAGTTTAAATAAAGTACATGAACCTTTGAAGGGAAAGCCAAAAATTGACTTTTAGCTTTTGAAATCAGCTTTATTGAGACCTGCTGAGCAGATTTTTACCTCCTGATGAGGTATCAGGCTTTCAAAGCTCCTAAGTGGTCAACGTTAGTACCTACATTTATCTTAATTCCAGACACATGCCCAGCTTCCCGTTCTCTTATTAAAGAGAAAAAAAACTTCCTAAGCTTAAAGCCCACAATGACAACAGCTCTGGTTTTGCCACAAAGCTGAACTGCTGATCAGAATATTAAACACTAAGGGCTGAACCTAGCCTAAGGTGATGACTCTTAGTTCATACTGAATTCAATTAGACCAGATTCAGTTTTATCATTAAATTATTTTGATGGGAGTCTTACAGCTGCTGAAGGAAGAGCCAGCCTTCAATATAATTCACAGAGGATATGTCCTTGTTTAGTAAGTCAAGGAATAGGTGGAGTTGGAAGGAATCTCTAGTGTAACACCTCATCTATCGCCTGCCATCCCCACTGTCACATCTTGGGCAAATGGGTTTCATTATTCCTAAATCATGCTTGACAAATTGATATCAAATCTCTCCTAGAGCACATCACATGACAATTTCCTGTTGCAAGGATATTAAGTAAGCTTGCATAAAATAGAGATGAAGGAATACCCCATGGTCATTGTCATAATAGATGACTGACCTCCAAGAAACTAAAACATATTAATATCTAGCCCAGATGAGTTACTTAGAAACCACTGGAATTTTCTTACGCTGGACACCTCACTGTATACAAGAGTTTACACCTTCTATGAATTTATTGTATATTCACTGAATACGTGTGAATGTGGTTTTTTTCCTCTGTAATTTAAGTCATAAAGGAGGGGGAAAAAAAAAAAAACAGAGCTCCCTCTAATAGCCAAAATCAAGAAAAATATGTAGAAAAGTTTGTGACATATCAAAAAACAGTACTCTCAAATCTTCTGCAGTCAGGTGAAGTAATGAAAATAACAGAATTTATTGTATATTCACTGAATACGTGTGAATGTGGTTTTTTTCCTCTGTAATTTAAGTCATAAAGGAGGGGGAAAAAAAAAAAAACAGAGCTCCCTCTAATAGCCAAAATCAAGAAAAATATGTAGAAAAGTTTGTGACATATCAAAAAACAGTACTCTCAAATCTTCTGCAGTCAGGTGAAGTAATGAAAATAACACACTCACATATATTTATATATACACACTGCCCGGTGCTCGCGCGCGCACGCTCTCTCTCTCTCTCTCTCTCTCTCGCCAACCCTATTTAAAATAAAGCTAACTTTTATCATGTCCCAGCAATTTTACTAAGAATTCTTGAATATGCTATCTCTTTTAATTCTCTCATCAATCCTGTAAGGTTTTTATTCATTTTACTTCACAAATGAAGCAGTTAAATGACTTACTGAGAGCCACCTTACTAGAAAGTGGTAAAACTAGGATTGACTCCTCATCTTCTGATTTTAGATCTTGTGCTCTTACCCCTATATCTTATGAATTAAATTAGGAAATATACTTAATTAAAATAGTCATTTATGGCTCACCAATTTTCTAAGGATTAGAAAAATATGCTTAATAACAAAGCCTGGGAAAATTGAAAATATATCCTATCTGATGATTTGGCTCTTTTGGAGCTTAGTGACACGTTTGTAACATTGTTTATCCTGCTTCAATCCCATGGATGAAGATAGTGCAGAATACCTAAACAAGTGTGTACAGGCCCAGGATATCCCGTAGTAATCTGACTGTATTTTTCTTTATTTTGAACAAATGCCAAATGTCCACATTTATTTATCACTGGCAGAAAAAAATCAAAAAGTGTACTGAGTCCAATTATTCATATGCTTCCACTACTCCTTTAAATACATTTACTCATTTATTCCTCAAAATAGTCTTATGAAGTATATATTTAAATTATGTATATGATTTAATATACATGTCTTTCCTTTCTTCTCCTAGATATAAGGCTACTTAAAAGAGGGATTAGACCTTATTCATCTTATCACTCAAACTTCTACCACACTGCTTGGCACAAAGTATGTGCTGGGTAAGTAAATAAATTCATGAGTAAGTGATTTTCTTCTGTGGGACAGACACATTATAAAGATCGGGTCACAGTCATCAGTGCTTTCCACACTATACCTGGGAGAAGACTACTGTTGGAATTGCAGCTACCACTATAACATGCATACTTATTTCTACAACTCTGAAATTTGTTCAAGGACTGAGCCATTCAGAATTACTCCTTAACCTACCATAATGTCAAACCCATTAAGTGTATACTCTATACTCTATAGCATCAAAAAGCATATCTGCCCATAAGGCATGCAGTTTGTACCTTCATAAGATAAGATTAGAGTCAATAGCTAATGCTAAACCAAAAAAAGCAGGAGCCACTCTGAAATCTTCAGGGAGATGTGAGAGAGTCAGGGAGATCAGGCTGATCTTGAGCATGTGGCCAGAGTTTGGTTACTGGGAAGATAGGTGAACATATATCAATGTTTGAGGTGACAAATAATAAGAGACAACATCTCTGGGACTGCTTGAAGTCAAAACTGAAGGAATACAACCCAGCAATGGGATTATGAGATTAAATATGAGTAGACTTGCATAATTTCTTTAGGCAGGAGGATTTGTGCTAGCACTCGGTGGTTGGAGGAGACAAATTAGATGCAGAGACATATCCAGTAAATGACTATTGTAGAGACATTGTTATTGATGTGAAGAGATCTATAAAGAATAGACAAATAAAGAAGAATAATCAGGTTTTGGCGAATGAATGAAAATGAACGGTGAAAGGCAAATGAAGAACCAAAGATAATTCCAATGAAACTACCAGGAATTTAAAATCTTAGTAATAGGGAAAATTGGAAAAGATAGGGAACCCTGGAAGAAATTCCACTTTAAGGGAAAGATGATAATCCCTTATACAATTATATTGAGTGTGAGATGATCCACCTGAAAGCATATAGAGGAGGAGAGCTGAAGGCCCAGCATTATCCCTTGGAGTCCACAGGAGAATGGGATATTTTAATGTTATGTAAGTCAAGGAAGGAGAAACTTCAGCTAACTTCTCAATTGTCAAATGAGTACTTTCAGGCCAATAAATGTTTGGGGTGTCCAGATGATGATCATTAGTACTTTTACTTTAAAGGAAATTAGTGATTGTCTGTCAATCTTAACCACTCAAATCCTCCACTTGCCTCCAATTGAATATAAATATCCTGGAGTCAATAATTGTTTTGTTCTCCATTATATTCTTAATACATAGAATATTACCTGGCACATAGTAGAAGCTCAACAAATATTTTTTAAGTGAACAGAAAGGGCAGAGAGGAAGAGAAGAAGGCAGGGAAGAAGGGAGAGTGACAGAGAGGGAGAGGGAAAATTGCCAAATGCTACTGATTTGCAGCAGACCATGAGACAGAAAAAATAAGAATTGGTTCTTCAACGTTTTGCTTTAAAGATCTTCTTTATAGGATTAAACTATCTCTGGCAACATCACACAAAAGATAACACTGACTGACTCAGAAACAGAAGCACATTTCTTTTCCATATTTTTTTTCCAAATCCATATTACCCTCAGAGGCATACTGTTGAAAACTAACAAAAGGTGAGAAATAATGGTCAAGCACTCAAACCATTTAGAAGCAACACATTTATTTCCTCTTTTCTCATACAATACATATACACACAAGTACTGATTCTGAACACATTTCATCCCTCAGCTATTTCATTGTACAATGGGGACAACTTAAGGGGACTAAAAGGTGAAAAATGAATTTTACACTATCATAAAAAGTTAAGGTCAGCCCATCCATGGCTAAGGTGATATAATTATAGGTAGTAAATGTTCTTTTTATTAATATGTTTAAATTATTTGGAGAGGAAATTGTCTCACAATAATCTTTCCCTTGTTTGTTGAATTTTATGATTGCTTCTTTTAGCCACTGGTCATTATAGTAAATAAAGAATCTATCTCATTTTCTACCATGATGAAACATATAACATGAGGACAAAGAAGTACAAAAAAGAAGTTACCCCTTTTATCTAAAGTAGCTGAAGAATTACAAGTTCCAAATTCCTTTTTTTAATGAAATGTTTAAACTTAGTTTTAACTAAAGTCCCTTTATTAAATGGAGGTTGTGGTCACAATTTTTAAAAACTATTAAAATTTAGTGTGGTAACCCCTTCCTTTACCATAATTTAGCAACCAAGGATCCTCAATGTTACAGAAAATTTCATTCCCCCTCAACCTTCATGCTAAAGAAGCATAGAGGATCAAACATATTACTCAGAATCTTGGTGACAAGAGCCTTATCTAGGAAAATAACAAAGGGAATTTTAAGAAAGACAACCAAGAGAGGTCCTAAGGTGAAAACTGTGCAGTAGGCATAGGAAACAAGACCAGAGAACTGAGGACTTGTTTCAGAAAGAAAAATAAACTGAAAGTGATAAAGGATCCAAAGTGATTGGCTTTGTGGAAAATTACACCAAGAAGCTCGTCAAAGGTATGAGAAAAATTAGCACTGGGTACAAAAAAAACTATGCAAATAAATCAGCAAGGAAATAATTATTACCTTTAGGGAAAGGAAACATAATCATAGTACACTGTAACACTCAACTGTAAGTAGTATATGTATAAGCATAGCATGAAGAGTTAATAACTGATTATTAATGAATAATTGTAACAAAACAGTATTAGAAAACAGATACTTTTATCTGCCCTAACAACAACAAAAACAATCAATGGATAATGTGGAAAACTGATCAATCAAAGACACATACCCCAGACATCAAATCCCAACGCTAACATAAGGGAAAGATTCCTTACATGGAGAAAATGGTGTGAGTAAAATAATGGTGGTGAGAATATGCAAGTCGTGATAAGGAATCGTGGGAAATGGGACACTCATTCTATGCACTGTCTTGCATATTACAATAAAGAGTTGCAATGTTATACTTTAGTCCCTAGAGAGTCACTGAAGACTTGAGTGGAGGAGTAGCAAGATAAAACCAATGTTTTTCAGAATCTGAATCTGACCTCAGTATGTTATGGTTTGGAACAAAAAGACACTAAAAGTTGATGAATCAATATGAAGCTATGGAAATAATCCAAGTAGTTGATTGACATTATAGGCCCGTTACCTCATAAACATATAGTTATAGAAAAGTGAAATTTGAAATACTGAAATTTTATTAAAAAATATAAATTAATCAGTACTTGAGAATTTCTTAGTGAAGTTTTTCATATCTTGCAACAGAGTACCAGTTAATAAAAGATATGCTGTTAGCCAAGCTATTTAGCTTGCTCATCCCTCTGATCATTAGGTGGTATTACCCTGATCAAAAAATAATTATGTTATGTTTACTAGTTCTCACACATTAAATGAGAGTTATAATAATTGTTATTGTTAATGTTATTGTTATAGCAAACTGTTTATAGCATATACCTGGTATATAGCATTTCCTATATACCAGGCAGTGTTCTAAGCTTTACATATATTAAAAGATTTAATCCCATAATAATGCAATGCAGTAGGTAGTACTCTTATTCTCATATTAAAGAAATGTAAGATACACAAGAATTAAAAAACTTGCTCAAGGTAAAATAGCCAGTAAGTGTTTAAGGTGAAATCGGGTTCAGGCAGGCTATTGCCAGGAGCTCACACTCCTGGACACTGTACTAGGTTGCCTCTAATTCAAATAAGTGAAAATTAAAAGTAAAAAGATTTCTCTTGCCCTCCATTTCAGTTCATCAATGTTTTCCTGTAATAAAAAACATAAACATGTGGGGATTCACATCTAGCTGAGCCTCTTTTACCCTCTTGTGTAAAATGACAAAAATAATAACCATGTCACTGAGGGTTTGTTTGTTTATTTTTAACATTGTGGTAGATTGAGAGAATTAATAGCCTCAGTTCTTTGCATCTCCTTGTATCCATGACTTCCCACTTTGATTCTGGGCTTATTCATGTGTTATGGGCTGAATTGTATTCCCCCTGCCAAAAAAAAAATTTATATGTTGAAACTTTAACTCCCAGTATCTCAGAATGTGACTGTATTTAGAGGTAGGGGCTTTAAAAAGGTGAGTTAAATGAGTCCATTAGAGTGGGCCTCTTCCATTCCAACTGATCTTCTTAGAAGAAGAAATTTGAACACACAGAGATGCGAGCACACAGAGGTAAGACCATGTGAGGACACAGAAAGAAGGCAGCCATCTGCAAGCCAATGAGAGAGTCCTAGGAAGAAACCAGACTTGCCAACACCTTGATCTTGGACTTCTAGCCTCCAGAACAGTGAAAAAAAATTTCGTGTTTTTTAAGGCATTCAGATGGTGATACTTTTTATGGCAGCCCTAGCAAACTAATAAAATATGTAACTTGCTTTGACCTACAGAATGTTAAGATAGCCTATAAAAGGCTTCTTAACATCTTTCTACTTGCTCTCATTCTTGTCCTCTGCCATCACATTAAGAAAATGCTCAGTATCTCCTAAAAGAATGAAAAACATCTGTGTAACCATAGCTAAATCTATCCTATGTCATCCATTAACTAATCAACTTTCATATAGCTGACCAAGATCAGTCGATACCACAACCTGCTGAGTCTAGCCAAAAACAGCAACTAATAGACCTGTGACCTAAATATTTGATTATTGTTTTAAATCATTGTTTTGGGGGAAGCATGTCATACAGCATTATTATGGCAATACATAGTTAATACAAGCATCAAATAAC
>NW_006432669.1:7594836-7624731 GCF_000325575.1 Pteropus alecto
TCTGTAGCATCCCCCAAATTTTGTTTCCAACTGTTTGAATCAGGGTCCAAACAGGAGTTGGAAACTTATAACATGATATAGAGAATGTTACTATAAAGAATCATTTGGCAATGATAAAAGAGATACTATAAAATACCCTAGGATTGATCAAATAAAAAAAAAAATATACCTGAGGAAGGACAAAACTGGATAGGGTGTACTTCCCCCAGGAGAAGATTCAGACTTTGTTGGAAAAGGTGTGGTTGCAATCCACTGGATGGTAAGAAAGTTTTCTGTGTTGCCTAAACCAAATCTGGTCTACAGTAACTGAGAAAACAGAAAGTAATCTTCTGGGGTGCAGAGGAGCTCCAGCCAGCGGGCTGGCATGCATATGAACAGAGAGAGTCAAGGTGCCACTCTGGGCAGGAAGCTTGGAGCACATGATGTCCACAGAAAGATAATTGCCAGGCTGGACCAGGATTGCAATAAGAAAGAAGGTATATTTTTCTCGCATAAAAATCTAAGGTCAATCCAGGAAATAGAGAAGTCCTCCTTCATACGATCATCCAACAATTCAGTTCCTTCTATCTTGTTTCTCTGCCATCCCCAACTTCACAGGTCAAAGCTGACTCACTATCACCATGTCTGCATTCTAGCCTGTGGTAAAGGGAAAGAAGTGGAGATTTAGTGGCTTTATTTGAGGACATGCCCTGGAAGTTGTTCATTATCAGTTCCACTCTCATACTATTGACCCAGAACTTAGACACATGCAATGCCTAGTTGTAAGCGATGCTGGAAACAGTAAACTCTATCAGGGTGGATATGTGTCAGGAAAGACTCAGGGGGTTCTATTATTGAAAAAAAGAATAGGAAATGTATATTGGAGGACAATTAATAGTTTCTATCCTGCTCTGGTACTAACTAAACAGCAATGGGGAGTGGGCAGGGAAAAGTCAATTTAAAAGTCAGAAGGAGAAGAAAAGGGAAATAAAATATATTAAGAACATATTTATATGCTAAGTATTTTATACCTAACTACAGTTTCTATCTTAAGTTTTCTCAATAAATTAAATGCAGAATTCTCTAGTGATATGATTTAAAGCTCTGAAATAAAAACCACCTGAGTTGAATTCCTAGCTCTACCTCAATTAGAAATGGGTAGCACTTGGCAAATTACGGAACCACCTTAAGCCTGTTTTTTCATATGTAAAGTAGAATTAATAGTCCCTATCACACCTGGTAGCGTGAGGCTGCAATGTGATAACGGGCACTGCACGTGAAGATCTCAGCAAGGAGCCAGGTATGTGGTAAGTATTCAATGTGCTTGCGTCTCCTTTGGTTGTTTTAGCTTTTATTTGTTTCCTTTAGCAACTCTGTGATCTCAGTGTGCATGGATAAAGAGAAAGGGTTGTGTTCTAAATTCTCTGTCATTGCTAGAGTTTCTCAGAACCCTGTCTAGCTGGCCTCATACTCCTGATCACAAGTCAAGCTCAGGGTCGACCTAGATTTTTTTTCCAGATCAGCTAGCATCCCTTTGATTCATTCATTTGTTTATCCATTTAATAAATCCACAAATATTTATTTAGCATTAACCAGGGAATATCTTGGTGCTTGGACAACTTGAAAGTAAATAAGGGTATAATTAAATAAATACTTTTTTGGAGAGTGACGAGTGTGATAGAGTGCTGTGTGAGAGCAAGATGAGGGAGACATGCTTTAGATATGAGATGGAGGAGAGCTACTGTGAGGTGACATTTGAGCTGAGACAACAAAAGATCTAGGCCATTGTAAAAAGTCGAGAGAAAGCATTCCAAACAAGGGGAACTGCAAATACAAAGGCTCTGAGACAGGAATATGCTTGGTATATTTGAGGTGGAAAAATAGCATCATGAGCTATGATAACCAGGGCAGGAGATGAGATCAAAAAGTCAAATGGGGTTTAGGTCATGTAGGATCATGTGAATGTGGTAAGAAGTTTTGAATTTAGTTCTAGGTATAATTAGAAGCCTTTGGACAGATTTATTTCTGAGATACTTGGATGTTCTAGCATTCTGTAATGCTAAAATTTCTGTGATGTTTTATAAGAAATCTAGGTCCAAGGGAAGTTCAGTTGCTTCACTACATTTTTTATAGTGATTTAGCATCTATAGTTAAACTAAAAAGTGTTCCTCCTGTGATTATGTTTTTATAATAAAACTCTAAGGGGAAAGGTAACTTCTGAGCAGAAATCAGAAGCTATTTTTGAATTATTTCAGAAGCCCCCTCAGCCAGAGTCATGATTGTTCAACGAAGAAAAACCTATGCACTACCTCAACAGCACTCTCTCACTCACTCACTCTCTCTCTCTCTCTCCTCACTCCATAAAGCAAAAGATAATAAGGTGGAAAAAATGAAAAAAAAATTTCAAAGTATTAATACATTAGAAAATCATTTTATGTAAGGTGATTATATTCTATTCTGAATAACAGCAAAGCATAAAAATATGTTAAATTTCACAAATCTGTTTCTCCAACAGAGAATTCTCTCTTAAGCTCTAGACCCATATTTCCATCTATTACACATCTCCAAATATGTATGTCTGGCACTCAATTACCTCAAGCTCTGTATATCAACTACTTTTCCAATGAAACCTGCCTTTTCTCTTGCCTTTGTTATTCCATCTGATGACTTTGCTATCTATTCAGTTATTTAAGAAACAAAACTCTGAGTTTTTGTAAATTAACTCAGAATTACCAACAATTTTCAGTACTTTGAAAATATTCAAATTTCTTCTTTCTTGATACCACTGACACCTACTATGTCTCCTCCATGAAATGGGATTCCCTTCCTTGTCTTGCCAGTGAATTCCTACCTATGCTTCTAGTCCCACTTCAAATTACCCTGCTATCAGGAAATCTTAGAGATAGCATAAGGAGTTAATTGCTCAAAATATTCATGCTGATTTCACCCTTTTCCTTTTTTCCCCCTAGTTTTCTTGAAACTAATAAACAGAAAAAAATAATATTTTGTTCACCTTTTTAGAAGTTCACACCCAGTGCTAGTAATTCTCACAATATTCTACAAACTGTTTAAATGTCTGTCTTCCAATGATGAACTCCCTAAGGTTATACCCAATTCACCTTTAGAGAAATCTAATATAGTAAGTAATAATGCATAAATACATTGAAGTAAATGATTCAGTTGACTGGTTTCCTGTTCACAGTTTCCTATCATCCTGTTGCCTTTCTAGAAGAAATATCTCAAGTAGTTTTTCTTATGATTTTCAATTGACATTGTTTGGAAGAATATTCAAATAGGAAATATAGCTAGGGAATGTGGGAGAGACAAGGCCGCGGAGATAGGCAGGGAGGGAAGATCTTATATGCCATCATAAGGAGTTTGAGTATTAACCTAAGAAGCCAGGCAAGGTCTTAATACAAAATTGTTATATAATCTGATTTATATTTTAAAAAGAAAACTCTGCTATATGCAAATTTAATTTAAAAAGCCTTTACCAATTAAAAGGCTATTGCAGTAGTCCAGGCAATAAATGATAGTAGTAGCAGTGGAAAGAGAGAGATATAGACAGATGTATTTATTTTGTTGGTGTAATAAATATGTAGGTGAAGAAAAAGGAGACATCAAAGATAACTATTAGGTTTCATCTCGATAACTAAGTGGAGAGTGATACCAATTACTGAAGAAGGAAAAGAGAGGGTGAGAAATAGTTACAGGATAAAATCAAAAACTGCATTTAAACACATTAAGTTGAGAAGACTTGTAAAAATCCAATATGTCAATGTGTCAAGCCTTGAGCTCAGGATGAGATAAAGGCTAAAGAGATACACTTGGGATTCATTAGCATTTGAACAGTATTAAACTTATAGTGCTAGATGGAATTGCCTGAGCAGAAGTCAGGTGAAGAGAAAAATAGATGGAAGACTCAGAAACAAACTCTATGAGTTCCCTCAGTATTTAGGGATAGGACAAAGGTAATGAAAAAAAAACTGAGAAGGAAGGGACAGTGAAAGAGGCAGAAAATGAATAGAAAGCAGTATAATCACACTGCTTAGCTCAACAGTGAGCAACATTTACACAGTCACCACATAAATCTTACTGTTTTTAACATTTTGAATCAGCTTCTAGAATATTTTTGCTATGGTTATAAAACAGAATATGTAGCTTATTAATATTGAAAGAAGATTTATAATGAGCAGAAAGAGGGAGATGGTCTGGAAAAGAAGGAGAAAAGTGTGAGGGTGCTAAAATCTTCATTTACAAAGTGTAAAGAAATGAAATAGTGCTGAAATAGAACACAAACTATTTTGAAGTGTTCATGTAATTAGCAGAACTATAACTAAAAAGTTTAATATTTCTTCCTGTGGACATAGAAGAGGCATGTTTAGAACAGATGTCTGTTTCTTTTCATTTTAAATCCTTTCAAACTGATTTTTTAATCATGTTCGAGTTTTACTTTGAAGTAAGTAAAACTGTTCATTTAAACAGTGATTCCAGAGCCTCGGTTGCAGATGTGTGATGGGGGGAGGAATAAAATTAAATTAAATTTATAAGGCTAAGATATTCTGACCCAGAAATTCTAATTATACTCCCTAAAGAAACTTTCAGAAATGAGGACAAAGATTTATGTACAAGAATGTTTGCTACTGTATTTATTATATTAGTAAAATGTTGGAAATGACCTACATAATAAATATTTGGAGATGATTTAAATAAATTATAGTTTATCCATAAAATAGAATACTAAACAGCAACTAGATCATATTTGAGATTATTTGGGAGTTTATATAATATTCCTATCACATTATCATCCTAAATAAAAATACAAGATTAAAAAACTGTGTGTGCACACATGCATGTGCACAGAATTGTCTACCCAGCAAATATATGGTTTAAGAACCAATATTTCTGAACAAAACTGAGCATTTTCTACCAACAGGTCCTCTCTAAAAGAAAAAAAAAAACTTTTTAAATGTGTACTTCTAAGAGAGAAAATAATTCTAGAGAGGAGGTCTAAGGTAGAAAAGGAATGGTGAAGAAAAATTTTTTAATATGTAGATAAATCTAAATGAACATTGATAATGGGCTTTAAAAAATAGAATGAAAATTCTACAAGGAAAAATGTACAGTTTGAAAGACGATGACAAGTGAAAATGTTCTAAGTCCCTTTGGGAAGAAAGTAAAAACATCTATTTAGATGTTTTACTAGATATAATGCCTACACTAACTGATGGAATAATATATAGAGTTTATTGCTTCTGAAATAGTTCGAGGAAAACCATGAGGTGAAGAGAAACAGTACTTGATTGAGAAAAAGGCAAGAAAAGAAAAAAAAGAAGAAGAAAAGAAGCAGAACTAAATAGACAGTACAAAATAAAATGGTAAAAATAAATACAAATATATTAAGTCATAATAAATATAAATTTACTAGACTCAACTGTTAAAAGACAAAATCTAGCTAAAACAAGAAACAAACATGGCACCTTAGTCTAACGGGAATGCTATGGGAAGGATTTGAATCTCCAGGTCTTAGCATGAACTAAGATCCTTTATCTAATAGCTCTCAAAACGATTTCTCTTTCCCCAGTGTATAGTAACCTAAGAGGATGACTAGATCCCTTTGAGAAAGTCTGGGAGAATTACAACTATAAACACTTGCTTGATGTCACACGGTTCTTCTTCATGGGATATGATCAATCATTTATTCTGTGGATCTGAGTGTGAGAACTGGCTCATGTCTGGAAATTGGACAAAGAGTCATGATTTACCATTGGAAAGGCTCAACTTGGCTATCTATTCATCCCTTCTTGATCTCTTGATTATGTACCTTAAGCAGATCTCTTGTTGGCATCACCTTATTAGACCTTATTAAAAATGCAAATTCTTGGCCCCACTAAAGAGCTGCTGGAGTAGAAACTTTGCAGTAACTCCCAGCAAATTTGTGTTTTAACAAACCCTCCAGGTGATTCTGATAAGTGCTAAAGTATGAAAACCACAGATCTAGTGGGATAAAACCAGCTTTTTAAAAAAACAAAATAGACTAGATTTCACTACAATAAAATAAATTAGAAAAAAGATCAGATTATGTTGCAAGGAGGAAGGGTAATTACTGTTCCGTTAAAGTTTTGTTTTAGTTAAGTGTGTGCATGTGTTTGAGGTGTGTGTGGGTGTATGTGTGCATGAGTTTGCAGTGAGTTAGTATGCAATATGTATTTTCCACTGTGGATCATAGTCAACAATGTTTAAGAAACACTGATAGACTTTTAAACACATGAAGCAGGAAACACGTACCAAGATGTTTCTAGCAGTATTGTTTATAATAGCAAAATAGTGGGACTACTTAAATGACCATGGATAGGAGATTAGATAAATAATTTATTAAGGAAATAGAATACTATGTAGCAGTGAACAGAAATAAAACACAGCTGTACTCATCAATATGAATGAATTTTTAAAATGTATTGGTGAATCTCAAAATAAAAAAATTAAAAATTGTACTGAGTGAGAAATTTTGCGTAAAATTACATATAGTATATCAAAAACCGGCAAAACAATATTTTCTTAGAGCAATCACACAAATGTGGTGAAACTATAAAGAAAATAAGGGAATATATATGCATATGTCAAATCATCACATTGTACACATTAAACTTATGTACGTTACTTGTCAATAATATATCCTAATAAAGCTAAAAGAAATAAGGAAGTGATTGATGCAAAATACAGGATAATGGTTATTTCTGAGGAATATAATTGAGTAAAAGTGAATAGGAAACTTCAAAGATATTGCTAACATGTACTATTTTATATGCAAGGTGCACAGGTATTATTTTTTAATTATGTGTATATGTTACATACTCTTCTAAATGTAGTACATTTCATGATAAAATATTTAAAGTATATATAGATATGCACAAATAGAAAAACATGAAAAGTGCATGATTAAATAGGTAGTAGTAGCTATCACTAAAAGGTGAAGCTGTGGCTATTTTAATTTCAATTTTACATTTGTTTATATTTTCCAAGTTTTCTTATCTGAGCTTGATACCTTTTTTAAGTCATTATCTAACTGTCAATCATAACTTTCATTTTTTTTCTTTGTTGATGTTACTAAGCAGGGGTGAATAAATGGTGCACCAGGCATACTCTCAAATAATGTTTCTTATTACTGGTCTAGATAAGGATTTTTATTATGAGGAAGTAAAACTCAAACAAGATGGCTTAAATTAAAAAAAAAAAAAGATTTATCGTAATGAAAGAAGAGGTTATTCGATGGACTTTTAAGGTAGGGAAGAGCCAGTGGTCCCAAAACTACTTGAATAGTAAATAGAAAGTAAGCAACTGAGGTATTGCATTATTGGATAATTGAATATCCTCTCCTTGCTCACTTTCTTAGGGAAACTAATCCTACCCAAATTCCCTGCTAAGTGACCAGCCAACTACATGACACATGACACTGCCCTCTCCCTAAGTCCTCGGCCACTGCCGATGGTGCGGTGATAGAACTTCTGATCTGAAGAGGGCCCATCTAGAGTCTGGGCAACATCTTTAGCTTATATAATTTTGAAAAATGCATGAGAGCAATCAAATTCCTCTTTAAAATATTACAGAAGAAATAGGTGTAGCTAATGAAGGTAAGAAGAACTAGAAAGTCATGCAAGAATGAAGTTATCACTAAGGAAAGCTAAAGCCAAATGTGAGATTACCATGGCTGGGAAACTAAACAATTGGAAAAGCCAGTCAGAAGAGACAAGGGAATGTAGTTGCACATCGTAATGGACTGAATGTTTGTACCCCTGCCCCCCGCAAAATTCATATATTGAAGCCTTAATGCCCAATGTGACGGTATTTAGAGGTGGGCCTTTGGGAAGTGATTAGGTTTAGAGGAGGTTGTGAGGGGATTAACGTTTTTACAAGAAGAGGAGAGGGACCAGAGCCCTCCATCTCTCCCAGTGTGAGGATACAGTGAGAAGGTGACCATCTGCAAACCAGAAACGGTCCTCTTGCTAAAAAACCAAATCTATCGCCTTGTTCTTGGACTTACAGCCTTTTGTTTAAGCCACCAAGTAGGTGTGTGGTATTTTGCTATGGCAGCCCAAGCTGACTAAGACCACACAGAGAAAAGCAGTACAAAAACAACCATTTAGCCCAAGAGAGTGAAGGCAGCACCTCAGTTGCTTACTTTCTCTTCACTGTTCAAGTACTTTTGGGGCCCCTGGTTCTTTCCTATCCTTAAATGTCTTTCGAATAGCCTCTTCTTTCATTATGAGAAATCTTTTTTTTTTTTTTTTTAATTTAAGCCATCTTGTTTGAGTTTTACTTCCTCATTATAAAAATCCTTATCTAGACCGGTAATAAGAAATATTACTTGAAAGTATGCCTGGTGTACCATTTATTCACCCCTGCTTAGCGACATCAACAAAGAAAAAAATGAAAGTTATGACTGACAGTGTAGTGAATTGAATAATGGTCCCCCAAAAGATATATCCAAGTCCTAAGCTCCAGAACCTGTGAAGGTGACAATACTTGGACAAAGGAGTCTCTCCAGCTATAATTAAGTTAAGTATGTTGAAATGAGATTATCCTAAATTTAGGGTGGGCCCTAACCCCAATGACTGATGTCCTTGTAAGAGAATGAAGAGGGAGATTTGGGACATAGACATGCAGACAATAAGGCCATATGAAGACAGAGAAGAGATTAGAGTTATGCTATACAAACCAAGGAACACTGCAAATCACCAGAAGCTTAGAGAGAGGCATGGAATAGATTCTCTCTCAGAGCCTTCAAAAGGAACCAAGTTTGCTACCACTTGAACGTAGGGCATCACATTTTAAAACCAGCCCAAGAGAGAGACTACAGACCACAGCAGATGGGAATTTTACTGCTGGCCAGGTGAGAGAGAATTATGCTCTTAGAGATGTTAAACTAAACTGCTTTATAGACATTTTACTCTATAGAAAAAATTATCACCTCAAGAAAAGTAGTCAACAGATGAACATCCATGAGACTTCAGTCTGGTATTTGCTGAAAGATGAGACTTTTGGATATACCAAGAAGAAGATACAGAGGATGGAGGAAAGTGTGGGCGAGAGAAAGTGCAGGAAGGTTTGAGATGGGATCATCATAGCTGGCGAGAACTTGCCAGCCTTCCTAGTAAATGGGTCTGTTCTTGCTTTAAGCCTTTTGACCACACTCTCTGCTGCCATTTTGAAATCAAACAATATAAAAGGAGGATGGTAAGAAATAAGAAGAAACAATATTTTTGTAAAATATAAAGAATGATTAAAAAGTTAGGAAAGATTGAAATTGAGAGTGGGCTAGGAGAAAAATAGAAGGTAGAAATTAAGAATGAGCCCATGAATGCAAATAAAGATAAGAGATTAAGAATTTTTAATAATAAGATAAAATAAGTGAAATTAAAGATAAAGGTCAACAGGATTAGTGAATCAAAAGCCATAAAAGTAAAGGACATAAAAGGTTATTGTTAAAGCTAAAACTCATAAAAAGTAAAATGTAACAGGAAATTAAGGATTAAAAATATGAATTATGATAAAAACAAAACTATAAGAATAAGGAAGATTAGAAAAATGTTTGAGATAAAGGTCATACAAAGTGCTTTTAAGATAAGTTGAATAGATTAGAAAATAATATAACAGAGAAGAGAGGGAGAGAGCCCGTAAGGAAGCATACGCAGAAACAGAGGGCTCTCCCATTCATTGTGCTGTAGGCCTCATTGTGCAGTATGTCTCTTTGTTTTTGCTGTCTCTACCATGAAAATTACCTTTCTACTTTCTATTCCTGGCTAATGACTCTATATCCTTCAAAACTCATCTCAGGTATCACTTCCTTCAGGAGGCAAAACACACATAGACACGCACACACAAACACCTTTCTGCCCAAGCTGGGTTAAATACTTCTCTGTGACCCAACAGAATTCTTTATATACCTTGGATCAATATTTCTGTCTCTTACCTTGCCCTCCTCAGATCCTTACTTTGCATTCCTAGCTGTACGAAAAAAAGTAATGTTATAATCACTTCTAATAATAAAATAAAAATAAGAAGCTATCAATCCTGTAATTTTGGGGGCTATATCTATTCAACAGGTGTTCCCTAGGTATTCACTCTGTGCCAGGCTCTGTGCTAGTATCTGAGAATAGAGAGATCAATAAAACGCAGTACCTATCCTCAAAAAATTAATAATTGAGTTGTGGAAAGAGTTTAGTAAGAAAAAATTACAGCAGAGTGACCCCAAATTCCAAATAACATGTGAGTTTTAAATACTTCAATTAGTTCATTTTGATGTCACTTCCATATCAAATCTCTCTGCATTGGTAAAACCTTCATTCTCTGTTTCCAAAGCTACTTCTCAAATGGAATTTTGAGTATACTTTAGTAAAGAGTTTATAAAAAGTAACAACAACAACAACAACAACAAAACAGTCTGTTTGAGCCATCATCAGGAAAATACTAGCTAGGTATAAAGTAAAACACTCTATTGCCCAGCTACCTTATTTTGCCAGGCTATAAAAAAAAACCAGACCATTTGATGGAGTTTCTCAGAGCAAAAGGTCTGTAAATTCTTGTTAACAATTTTAAGATACCTTTGCTTCTGAGTACAGGCACAGGAGGCAAATTTTCACTGTATATCTAAATACATAAATTCTGTTTTATGAGATATTTCTCAGACTTGGGTTGTGACTACAAGAAAAGTCAATAATATGTTTCAAAAAATGGTTCTTTAAAAAAAAATAAAACTTTTTTTCCCTCAGATTAAAAGAAGTTTACCAAAATACTGGGATCGATGAATAGAAGAGCTATCAGATCTATGTTTTACTGGTTTGCTTTATGTCGTCTTGCGGGGCGGGAAGCAGGGGGACGGTATTTTGTTATAACAACAACAGAAAAAAACCTCTCCCTCACATGATGACTTTAATAGGATGTGAATTACTAAAACTTTTTACTATGGGAGTTTACTTAGGATGATTATTTGGAAAGTATTTAGAACTTTATTTCAAGGTATATAGTATATCACACTCTCCTTATGCTTTAGGTAATTGGCATTTATCAACATTCATCCCTTTTTAAAAAAAGAGAGAATTGAGAAAGAGATGCATGACCCAGGACTTAGAGTTATAAGGCTGAGGGGATCCAGATTTTATGTATTAGTAGCTTAATTTAGACAAATTAATCTGTCCAGCCCTTAGTGTTTTTTAATCTGAGAAGTAGAAATGATGGTAATATCTATCTTACTGTGCCATAAAGATCACATGTAATTACATATATGAAACCCTGTAAATGGCATATCAGTACACCTATATAAGGAACAACCATTTGAGTTAAATGGTTAAACCCAGTGCATTTCCCTAGTCAGAGCTAACCTTTGCCATTGGTACAGTAAGATATGACTTCAGGGACCTCAAAAAAGTCCTTTTATCACCAAAATATGAAAAATAGTTGCTGACTAATGATATAAAATCCTTTATTTGAAAAAAATATTAGAAATAAAAAAAAACTTTATTCTATAATTAGAGATAAGATTTAAATTGGAAATATTTTTACTAATAAATTTGAATCCAGGACACCCTAGAAAAGACAAAGGTAAGTGTATCTAAATAAAAGAAGTACTGAACTAAATACAGAACTGAAATAAAGCAAGAGAAAATTAGCTCAGAGCAAGAGAAAGTTCAATTACACAAAAGGAAGGACTTATTCATTGTAACCATAATAGCAGTGATGGAAGGCCATCCCATGGTATAAGGAGAAAGTAGAAGTATATTTAGGCTCAGGACAAATTCCACAAGTTTGAAAAGTGTAAGAAAGGAGATTTATTATCACTCCTATATGCCAGACATTATTCCATGTGTCTTATATATATTAATTTAATCTTTGTAATAACTTGAATAATAATTATTATTCATACCCTTTTACAGATGAGAAAACTGAGGTTCAAAAGCTAAAATAACTTTCTAAAGAATGTTGCCATGGTCTCTTTGAAATACCAGGTAGTAAACTGATGATGCTTCTCATGGATGATTTTTGAGTCCTTGAATTAGGGATTGCCCAGATATTAATTTCAGATTTAATGTTTCAAGAGCTGGATTAATAGTTCAGCCAATTAGTAGTGAGTTTACATTTCTAATGCCTGTGCCACAGGAGTAAATAAAAGCAAGGAATTTTTCCTGACTTATAATGAATTAACCTTGAAGATGATGGTCTAGCAAGCAGCATACTCCTGCTTCTGGAAGAAAAATACTACATAAAAACAGTCTTGGACAGACACCAGGGATGCAGTGTTTTGTTCCAGTGTAAGACTTGCTTCTGAATGATACCCTAAACCTAACCTCACTCTCTCCAGTTCCACCTGATGTCAAGTACAGCTTTGATTCAGAAGGAGCCAATATCAACACTACATGTTCTAAAAATGCTATTATCATGGGCAATTCAGTATATTTACATATGGAGGATGAGAGTGATAAATTAGAGTGTGAGAGCAAATAAGACTTTTATATTCCTAAAAGTTGGATCTCCCTATTTTCTTATAATTCTGGATCTCAGTTTTCACTTTAAGCTGAGAGATGATTTCCCATGGAAGCCAGTAGAGGTCTATAATACAGTATCTAAAAACTTAGGACTAGATGTTTTTTAGAATTCATTCTTTTTCAGATATTAGAAACATAATGTGATGCTTTTACTGTAATTATGTAACATCTTCACAGAGTCTGGAGAGCCCCATAAGTAAGCACATTAATATTTTTGCAGCAAAGTATTGTGGGAAGGTTGTAGTGGGGAGAATCACAGGAAATTTTGGAGTCAATGAAACTATTATTCTGTATAACATTGCAATGGTGGATACATGTCATTACACATTTGTCAAAACTCATAAAGTATACCGTACACAGAGTTAATCCTAATGTAAACTACGAAATTTAGTTAATAATACTGTATTAATATTGGCCCAGAAATTGAACCAAATGTACCATACTAATACCGGATATTAAAATAAGAGAAATTGGTGGAGGATTAGGGTTATGTGGGAGCTCTCTGTATTTTTAGCTAATTTTTTCTGTTAACTGAAAACTGCTCAAAAAATTAATAAAGCCTATTAATTTTTCAAAAGTAGAGGAAAATATGCTAAAGAAAGAGATTGATGTTAAGATATAAGAAACTTGATAAGCTATTTTTCGACCATCTATTTCTGTATAACCACCAGCTCCAAATTCGATGGTTTGAATCCAAGTTCATTTCATAATTCTCACAATCTATGAGGTACCAATAGTTACCAAGCTATGGGCAAAACTCAGCTGGTTGATTCTCCTGTTCCACGTGGTGTTGCATGAGGTCACTTGGTGGCATTCAACGGATGACTAAGCTGGAATAGAGAATCCAAGGCAGCTTTTTTCATATATCTGGTACGTTGATGAAGAAGACTGGAAAGCAGGGTTCTGTCAGGCCACTCTCACCTCTCCTGGTTGCTTTAGAGTTTCTCCACATACTGTCTGCAGCAGATAGCTAAATTTCTTATACAGCAGTTCAGATTCCAGAAGGAGGTTCTCCAAGAGACTAGAAGTGGAAGCTGGTTATCTCTTAACTCCAGGGCAAAACATAACTTCTGCCATGTCAATTGGTCAAAGCAGTTATGAAGCCCACCCAAATTCAAAGGGAGGAGATGTAGAACCTACCTCTCAATGAGGGAAAAGCCAAAGTCTCTGTGGCCATCTTATGAAATTTGAATTTTGTCCTGTAGGAGAGATACTTAAAGATAATAACCTAAGGAAAGACATATTAGAATCAGTTGGGGCTGTATGAAACAAATAAGGGAGAAGAAAATTGGAGGAAGGAAGCCCAGTCAAGCATTATCATGGAAATTTTACTTTGTATTTTTAAGTGGCTTCTCCAAGAAGGGGTTGAAGCTCACTTCATAGTTCTGATTATAAGATGGGTTATTTGTGGCTGCTAAGATACTGATGTTATTTCCATGGATAAACTTGCATATGTGTTAGGTTTTGGTCTCTGCAATTAGACTATAAACTCTGAAGACAGGAATTGTGTGAATCCACAGCATCAAGCATTTTGTAAATGCTCGGAAAATATTTATTAATTGGCAGATTAAAGAAGGCAAATCATATGACTGTTTAGTCAACAAATGTTTATGGAGCTTTTACTATATGCCTGGCACTGTTCATTTTTTTATTATTAAGATACAATTGAGATATAACATTGTATAAGTTTAAGATGCACAACATGTTGATTCGATGCGCTTACATGTTGTGAAATGAACAACACCTTACCATTAGCTTATACCTCCACCACCTCACATAATTACCATTTTTTTGGTGATGAGAATATCTAAGATCTATTCTCTTAGCAACTTTCAAGTACATAATACAGTATCGTTAACTATAATCACTATGCTGTACATAGGATCCCCAAAACTTATTCATCTGATAATTGGAAGCTTGTACCCTTTGATCAACATCTCCCTATGTGATTATCCAGTTTTCCCACACCACTTTTTAAAAAGACTATCTATTCTGCATTAAGTATTCTTGGCTCCCTTGTCAAATATTAGTTGACCATGTATTTATACAAGGCTTTATTTCTGTGCTCTTGATTTTGTTCCATTCATCTGGGTCTATTTTTATAATAGTACCAGACTGTTTTGAATACTGTTGCTTTGTAGTATACAGTAGGTCCTCAAATAATATGGAAGTTGTTTGTTATAATATTGAAGAGCTGCCATAGGAACTTAATTCTTGTTGATAATCAATTAGTCTATAGTAAAATTGTTTCATTATACATTGTTTCACTTAAAGTCACAGAACCTATCAATGATACTAAGTTTAGACTTAATGTAATTTCAAATCAGGAAGTGTGATGCCTTTGCCTTTGTTGTTCTTTCTAAAAATTGCTTTGTCTATTCAGGATCTTTTTTGGAACCACACAAATTTTAGGGTTGTTTTCTTCTATTTCTGTGAAAAATCAATTGGACTTTTAATAGGGAGTGCATTGAATCTCCACTTGGCTTTGGATAGTATGGATATTTTAATAACATTAATTCTTCAAATCTATGAACTCATCTTTCCATTTATTTGTGTCTCCTTCAGTCCCTTTCAGCAATGTCATAGTTTTCAGTGTACAGAGCTTTCACCTTTTTGGTTAAATGTATTCCTATCTTATTATTTTTGATGCAACTGTGAATAAATTGTTTCTTTGTTTCTTTTTCAGAATTTTATTGTTAGTGTAGAATAACGTAACTGATTTCTGTATATTGATTTTATATTCTGAAACTTTACTAAATGCATTGATTAGTTCTAACTAATCAATTACTGGAGTCTTTAGGATTTCCTATATGTAAAATCATATCATTTGCCAACGCAGACAATTTTACTTCTTTCTTACCTTTCGGAACAATACTGAATAGGACTTGTGAGAGTGGGCACCTTTGTGTTGTTCCTGATCCTAGAGGAAAAATTCTCAGCCTTTTACTGTTGATTATGATGTTAGCTGTGGGCTTATTGTAGATGGCCTTTACCATGCTAATTTATGTTTCTTCTACACCAAATTTGTTGAGAATTTCTATCATGAAAAGATGTTATATTTTTGTCAAAAAGTTTTTTCTGCATCTATTGAGATGGTCATGTGATTTTTATCTTTTATTCTACTAATGTGATGTATCATATTTCTTGATTTATATATGTTGAACCATTCTTGCATCCCAGGGATAAATCCTACTTAATCATTGTGTCTGATCCTTTTAATGTGTTGTTAAATTTGGTTTGCTAGTATTTTGTTGAGAATTTTTGCACCTATGTTCATCAGAGATATTAGCCTATAGCTTTCTTTAGTGTCCTTATTTGGCTTTGATGTCAGTATAAGGCTGGCCTCATAACATGAGTTTGGAAGTATTTCCACTTCTTCAGTTTTTGGAAGAGTTTGAGAATTGACTTTAATATTTCTTAAATATTGGGTAGAATTTATCAGTGAAACGATCTGCTCTTGGGCTTTTTTAATGTCAGGTGGTTTTTTTGGATACTGTTATTCTCTTTACTCATTATTTTTTGGGTGTTCAGACTTTCTATTTCTTCCTGATTCAGTCTTAATAGGTTAGATATTTCTAAAAATTTATCTATATTTTGGAGGTTAATTGCTTTTTGGTATATAAATATATGATCCTCATGATCCTTTGTATTTCTGTAGTGTTAGTTAAAATGTCTTCTCTTTCATTGTTTTATTTTATTTGCGTCTTCTCCCTTATTTGCCAATTTTGTTTATCTTTTTAAAAACCAACTCTTAGTTTTGTTGAACTTTTCTATGTTTTTCTGGTCTCTATATCATTTGCATTTGCTCTGATATTCATTATTTCCTTTCTTCTACTAACTTTGGGCTTAGTTCTTATTTCCTAATTCCTTGAGGTGTAAAGTTATGTTGTTTATTTGAGATCTTTCTTTTTCTTAATGTGGGATTTTATAGCTATAAACTCCTCTGATATATTTGGCATATTCATTTTTGTTTCAAGACTTTTTTTATTTACCTTTTGATTTCTTTGTTGACCTATTGGTTGTTCAAAAGTGTGTTGTTTAATTTCCACATATTTGTAAATTTCTAGCTTTTTCCTGTTGATTCTAGTTTCATACCATTATGATCAGAAAAGAACAGGCACTGTTCTTTACGCTTGCAATATATCAGTGAACAAAACAATAATGTCTCCTTTAATAAGATGAATATTTTAAGTCTGTAAAACTCATAATGTAGGTGGGAGAATCTCTTGGAAGTATTCTGCCTAGAGAAGCTGTTATTCTTTCATATGGCTCTTACCTGAGCACTGTTTCTGTAAAATGTCAAAAATTCTTTTTTCTATAAACTGCAAGTGACCTTGGAATCAGAAATTGCTTTGCCTGTGTAAATAGATAATTACTTTACTCAACACTACAGGGTCTATAAGTCAACTGAGACAATCAAATAGCAGTAGGATATCAATCTAAAGAGACAATCTTGCCCTTGCAGGCATTTCTTCATTTGAATGCACAGCTGCAACTACTATTATGATAGCAAAATCCTAATTGTACTCAATCAACAACAAGGATATTTCCATTTATGACTTGTCCAAGGTCATTTATTTTTGCTGTTATCCAACCTATGTAAGTATTCAAAAATGAAAAGGCTTCAAAGTCTTTGGATATATACACATCCCAAATAAAATATATAGATTTCTGATTCAACATACTACATAATTGGACTTTAAACAAAGACAGAGAGGGAGAGAGAGAGAGGCATTATTTGTAATTTAAAGGTCATAGAAAAAAAGGTTTTCTTTAAAGGTCAAAATCAGAAAGTTGAAACCATATGCTACATTTTGTTTTTCTCTACATTTTTACCTATTACTCATTTTCCTGAGAATACTCGCCAGCAGCACTTGCAGCTGAGTATTTACCCCGAGATAACGCGCAGATTATACTCCTAACCTTACTCCTAAAGCTGACCACAAAAATATCTCGCTTTTATTATTATTTTTTCATCACTCTAGTATGTCAATAGTCTTTGAAAACAAATGACATCGTTCTATTTATAGCATTCTGTTTTTAGTAGCGGCGTTTCCATTTACAAGATATAGTAATTCTCTATTGCTGAAAATGTCAAATCTCAGAACATGTAGCATTCCTACGTGTGATGTTAACAACGTTCTCAAGCAGTTGTTAGCTGAATATTCATTTGATGAGTCCGATTTATGTATACATTTATGTTACATTAGGATTAGAGACAAGGTCTATTTAGAAATAACTCCAGGAACAGTTTTTATATTTTATTTTCACATTGAAAACTAGTCAGATTTGCTTCAGCCTCAAAGAGTGTGTTTATGTAAAATTAAATTAATGCTGGCAGAGAGATGTATTTTTTTTCTAAATGGGAAATGGGTTAAACCAGGTTTTTAAAAAGTACACTAGTAAGCATAGCTTCAGAAAAGTTGATCTCAAAAATTTAATCATCATATGTTGTAACGATGTGACCAGTCTGAAAAATTGAAGGAATTATATGAAGTACATGTCTAGATACTGGCAATATTGTCTGTTTTCTTTTTTTATTAATTCAACCTGTATTTATTGACTACTATATGCCAGGCATTGTACTAGCACCACGAATAAACATTGAGAAAGATAGAGTCCCTGTTCCACTAAATAGTCACAATGTTGGTAAAGAAATATAGAGATAGAAAGTTTTATTTAAATCTTTGTGCTTCCCTAACAAATTAAATTTAAGTTGGTTAATACAATCATATAATTTTCAGGTGTACATTATCATTTGACATCTGTATATTCTATTATGTGTTCACCACTCAAAGTTCAGTTTCCTTCAGGTACCATATATTTGATCTCCTTTACACACTTCATCCTCCCTACCTCCCTATATGTGGCCCTCTTTACCCCATCTACCTTCCCCCTACCCTCTCATAACCACTAGTCTATAGTCTAAGTCCATGAGTCTCTGTTTGTCCTGCTCATTTGTTGCTTTTAGGTTTATATCCCACATATAAGTTATATGTGGTTTTCAACTTTTTCTGTCTGGCTTATTTCGCTTAGCATGATTATCTCAAGGTCCATCCATGTTGTTGCAAATGGTGGTATTTCATCTCTTCTTAAGGCTGAGAAATATTCCATACAAATTAAATTTTTTATGGTAAAAATGCAAAGAAATTTATACTTTCATGTATTGCTAATGGGAATATAAATTGATTGAGGTAATTATTTTTGTGACACATCAAAAGCCTTCGATATATGCTTACTCAAGGAATTCCATTTCTGGGAACTCATCCTAAAAAAAATAATCATGAGACTACACAAAGGTTTATCTAAAAGGAATTTTATTACATAATTTTTATGACATTAAAAGATTGGCAACTACTTAAAAGGCAACAATGAAGAATTTGGTCAAATTATTTGCAGCTTATGAGGAAATAGTGCATGGCTATTTAAATTAATGTTATTGATGTTATGGGAAAATGCTGACTACATTGTCAAATGTTTTCTTCTTAATTAGACTACAAAGCAACATGTGTAATGTAATGCTATTTTTGTTAAAAACAATTTTATATATGTGGTAGGATGAATTGGCAAGTACCAACCCCCATTGTCCCCATCAGTGGGAGGCCAAGAATCAAAATAATTTAATCACAGTTGGCACCATTCTTCCTGGCGCCAAAAAGAATAGCTATTGACAACCACTGTGGTTGTTCTTGTGAATTGGCCAAGTTTCAGGTCTGGAAAGGAAAAGCAAATGCTTCTCAGCATAGTAATGGGGTGGTCTGTTCACAAAGGACAAAACACAAAAAAACAAGCTGATGGGGAAAATGTCCTTTTCTCATTACTGTACCAGCCTGAGTTTTCTCAGAGGAAAACTTATGCTTGTCTTTGTAAGAAGGATGTACTCTACAGGTGATTTACTTAAGAGAACCTGCTCTCAAAGGTGAAGAGGCTGAACTGGTATTAAGAGACTGGCATTCACCATTCTTCACTAAAGAGAGGCTTGTCACCCTCGGTCACCTGCTATGTGCAGAAATCAGCAAACTGTGGCCCAGGGGCCAAGTCTAGCCTGCAGGCTGTTTTTGTGTGGCCCACAAGCTAAAAATACTTTTTACATTTTTAAATGATTGGAAAATTTTAAGAACAATGTCATGTGGCTTAAAAATTATATGAAATTCAGATGTCAGTGTCCATAAACAAAGTTTTATTGGGACACAGTCATATTTATTTATGCATTGTCTATGGCTACTTCCTGCTACATTGGCAGGATTGAGTAGTTGCATCAGAGACTAGGTGGCTTACAAAACCTAAAATATTTAGTACTTGGCCCTTTTCCAAAAAAGGTTTGCTGAACCCTGGTCTAGTAGAGAGATCTTCAGTATACTTTTCAGCAAAGCTCAGGTGGCAGTCAAGTTTGCAATACCTCCTCTGAGGAGAGGTATAGTTTTCCAAGGGAAGGACTTGCACTACAGGTGCAAAGAACACTCTGAATGTTAGTCACAGTAAAAATTACCCTACATAAGTTAGCAAAGATTCTTTCCTTCAGGAGGAAACCCTGCCACACCCAGGTTACGTGTAAATGTAACCCAAGCATTGACATCCATCTCTACCCACCCCTTATTTCAAGAGTCAGCTTCCACTAAAACACTTTGAAAAGTGAAGCTTTCTTTAAGTCTTTCCCAAGTTGTCCTCTCAGAACCTCTCCTGGGGCAGCAATTTCTCCTGATTTGGCCACAGATCACCACTGTGTTACTGTTTTCATTTGGAACTCTAGACCCTGACTCATATTTGGACACCAGTCCCTTTCTGCAAGCACTAGCTAGAGAACTCAGTGTACAGTATTTTGCCCTTTTATTTCCTACAAATCCACTAGACAAGCCTATTAAGATACAAACTATTTTCTGCTCCTGATTTTTGCCTCTTTCCCAAGTGCTTCCTTCATCTAAACGCCCCATGTAGAGCTCCTTCTACCTTACAGGAAACTCCATTTCTTACAAACAAGGATTAATCTTGCTGCAGAATCTATTCCTTGTCCCCTTCCCCCTATCCATGCAGAACACCTTCCTTAAGTCTTTCTAATGCAATCTAATGTGGGAGTGAGGGTGGGAGATAGACAGCCTTTCAAGAGGACAATTGATGATGGCCATGACATCTCAGATCATGCAGACAATAGTGGGTGGCTTTGAAACTGAAAGTCTCAAATCAAATCAGAAGCCCTCTGTATGGACTGAATGTTTGTGTCCCCCAAAATTCATATGTTAAGGCCTTAATACCCAATGCAATGGTATTTAGAGACTGGGCCTTTAGGAGATGATTAGGTTTAGATGGGATTAACGTTCTTATAAAAAGGAGAAGAGACCAGTGCTCCCTCTTCACCGTAAGAATACACAGTAAAAAAAAAAAAAAAAGGGGGGGGGGCTGTATGCAAGCCAGGAAATGAGTTTCACCAGAAATTGAATTACCTAGCATCTGGACCTTGGACTTCCCAGCCTCCAGAAGTGTGAGAAATAAATGTCTGTTGTTTAAGCCACCAAGTCTATGATGTTTTGCTGTAACAGCCTGAACTGACTAAGATAAGCTGAAAATATATCATGAATTATAATCTCAAACTGATTGAAACAATTAAGATATAGATTATCTATCATTAATGACAGCCCAGTAGTATGGGTGCTATTTGTCCAGTTTGATCAGGAGATCAATTCTGTTACCAAAGTTCCAGGTTCTTTCTTTTTACTCAACCATCCTCAGTGTCAGCTTTACCTTAAGAGTTATCTCTCATGATTGCAAGTTGACCATTTTTGGCCATTAGAACTTCATGTTTTCTTATTTATATTGAGCAAGAAAAAGAAAGAAAGAAAGACTCTCTTATACTGTGAAATATACATTCTTTCCTATAATCTGATTGGTCAAAATAAGTCACATATCAACCTTTGAGTCACTAGTAGTCTTCAGAGGAAGTCCATATGTGAAATAGCTCAGACTAATGAGAATACACCTCTCCTAGAATAGAGTCAGCCTTCCCTGAAGTAGAAGACTGAGGTGGATACCCCAACTAGGGTTGTATCAGAAAGGAGGAAAGTGGAAGAAATGCCAGGTGGGCAATAATATTACTGCACAATAGCACAATAGCTTAATAGGACCAGTGTCATCTGTGAGTTCTGGGGTTTGCTAAGGCCTCCATTTTACAGACAATTCTGAATAATCTGCCAAAAGAAAATAACCGCCTTAAAAGTTTACATCTGTTAAATGTATCAATAAAAGAGCCATCAGACTTCATTTGTCGCACCACAGAGTATAATTACATGCTCACAAAAGTGACTTCAAGTTCCAAAGTAATTTCTAAAAACTAAAGCATTGTCACACATATAAATGTTAAGCTGAAAATTAAAAGAAGTCTATAGTTTTTGCAGTAAATTATATGCCATTTTTAGCACTTAGTTTTTCAAATAACTTTCTCCAGGTTATCTCAAAGGCAATGCATATACTTTTTTTCCTGTCTTCCTCAAGGTAGACTAACCTTGCTTCTATCCAACTATAGTGAATATAAAAACTAACCATTATTAATGGACTCTCAAAATCCTAATCTCAACGCAGAATATGGGGAATATTATTTATGAGTCCTCTCATAATCACTGATGACCTCAATCAGATTTGAACTCAATGAAAGATTTGATCTCTAGTAGATAGTACACCTCCACAATATAAGTCAAAAGATTAAAAATAACCCAAGCAAACTAGGTTAAAATATAATGGCAGTCATTTAGCACTGACCCTTTAGATTGAGCTTTTAAGGCTCCTGCTCGTAGAAATTGTAAGTACTTTGCTAATCTTCCTGTTTTTTCTCACCTTTGTGTTTATACAAGTCCCTATAATTATGAGCTGGTACACCTTTCTCTTCATTCATTATCATATTTAAATTTAATTGAAAAAGTAATATCCTTATAATTTATAATGGTCTTTTGACAGTACTTCACTACAGTAAAGCAATTTCCTGGCTTTCATTAATGACCAGAAAGATATCTTTTTAAAACTGCACAATGGATCTATTAAAATTACTATTCACCATCTGGGTCTCCTTGAAAGCTTGTTTGAGGCCAAGCTGTTATTTCTATAGAAGAAAGAATACAAGCTAAGCTGGAAGCACCCAATAGGCCTATAACACATACTTGTAAAAAAATTTTTCAGCTAGGACATGAACCTGATTAATCTCTTGCAGTCAAAAATGAAAGGAATAGAGATAAATAGGAAGCAATTTAAGAGTTAAGTCTTAAGAACAGAGAAAAGAGAAGGAATGTAAAGAATATCTGAAAAGTGAATCAAGAGCTGACCGCACCTGACACACATCTGTTCAAAAGTAATTCTAAGCCATCAAGCAACCAGTATTTTGAACACAACTAGTCACTGAATTGTATGACTCCAAGTGGTTATTTACCGAGGGCACTGACAAAGCAGAATCTGGAGAAAGCTCCCTGCTCTTGAGTCTCAGCGCCAAAGCTTAATAACGATGTGACCTTATGCAAGTCGCCTGACCTTTCTATTCATCATGTTCTTCCACTGAAAAACAGAGATAATGATAATTATAATGAATTCTTCATGGTCATTTATAATTATTAAATAAGATAGTATTCATAAAGCACAACACTTACACTGTAAGCCCTTTCTACACGTCACCTATTATGATGAATTTGAAGAAAGAGGTATATCACTTATACATCCAATAAATCATTTTCAAATTGTCTTTGTTTTACAGACTATTTCAACTTCTATAATCAACCAACAATAGAAATAATAAGTAATGTATATAGTATAGAAAGCGATACATACTATATATAAAAATAAAATGAAGAGAGAGGTAGGGAGTCAGGGGGAAGGTTGTAGTTTTAAGTAGAGTAGTCAGGGAAGGTCTCACTATAAAAGTGATTTTCAAGGAAAGACTTGAAGGAATTTAAGGAGAAAGCTATAAAAATACCTAGAGGAAAAATGTTCCAGGTAGATGGAATAGTCAGTGTAGTTATGTTAGTTTCAGGAACAATAAAGAGGCCAGTTTGGATGGAGAGAAGTAGAGAGGAGAACACAAGAATAGAGGGGAAATGGGGATCGTATCATAGAACCTGGTAGATCCTGGTGAAAACTTGTTTGTTTTTTCTCTGAGATAGGAAGCTATTGAATGGTTTCAAGCAAATGAGTAATGTTAATTGGACTCACATTTTAAAAGGATTTTTCTGGTTGCCTTATAAAGAACAGACTAAGGAGGCAAAGGTGGAAGCTGCGAAATTAGGTAGGGTTTTGCAGTATATCAGGCAAAGGATCATAGTGGTTTACATCACAATGATAACAGAGAAGGCAGTGAGAAATGAAGAGCCATAAGGATTTCCTGATGGATTGGATTTGAGGTGTGAGATAAAGACAGACATCAAGCATGACTACAAGTTTTTTTGTCCTTAGTAATTAGAGAGATAAAGTTGTCATCAGCTGCAGTGAATTAGGTCATAGTTGGAGCAGGTTTTAAAGAGTAAGGGGAAATCAGATATTCATTGTTAGCCATGATGTTGGTATGTTCAAGAGAAAAGTCTAGACTAGAGAAATAAATTTTGTAGTCATTAGATGTGGTTTCTAAAACTAGAGAATAAATATAGATAAAGAAGATGACCAGGAATTGAGCCCTAGAGCTCAATCTAATTCTAATAGATCAGGAACAAGAGGAGGAATGAACAAAGGAGACTAAGAAAGAACAACAAGCAAAGTAGAAGAACCATGTTTTTTAGAATGTATATGAAGAAATTTTAAAGAGGAAGGCATGAGCAATTGTATAAGTTCTGCTGATAGGCAAGATGAAGATTGAGACCTGGCCATTAGAGTCAGCAATGTGGAAGTCATTTGTGACCTCAACAAGAGCAGTTTTGGTGGTGTCGTGAGGACAGAAGCCTGATAATGAGTGAGTTTGAGAGAGAATGAAAGAAAAGGAATTAAAGGCAGCAAAGTGCAGACAAATATTTCCAGGATTTTAGTTATTAATCATAAGCCCTCAAAACAACCCTGAAAGATAGTATGTGTGTGATTCATTTTATAGATTAAAAAAAAAAAAAAAAAAAAACTGAGGCGGAGAAAGTAAGATTTAACTCAAAATGAAAAAGTTAGCAAAAGGAACTAGGACCTAAACACAGACATCTAACTCTAAAGATAGAGTTCTTACTTGTCCATGCATTCAACAAACATATGTTGAGAGCCTACTGTGTATATACACTATATGAACAATTATCTAGACAATGGTTCTTAGAATAGTCCAAGGACAACCTGCATCAGAATTAACTAGCAAGCATCTTAAAAATTCAGATTTCTGAACTTCATCCCAGACTCACTGAATCAGAATCTCTGGGGATTTTAGCACTCCAATGGATTCTTAAGCCCACCGAAGTCTGACTTCCTCATCTAGTGAAATATGTTTTTTCCTCCTAAGAATGCATTAAAAATATGTATGTATATTTTAATTTATCTACCTTCTGTCCTTTGTATAAATCTTTTACAACTGTTGGAAATCCATTTGGTAATTCATCCCAACAAATCTTCAATGTCCTCTTTCTTAACCTTTTTCATAATCAGGTAAATTTTACTGGAATAATAAACCCTACTTTTTTCTCAACATGTTTCCAGAATTTGGGATAATCTCACATGTCATATTTTACCTTAAGGTGGGGTTTTATTTGATTGTAATGTAATTAGAAAACGATCTGCTCTTTAAACCAAATGGCTGTGTTTAACAAAGGTTATGAACTTGGGTTTTCAACTCTGAAGGGTAGGATTCTATTCAAAAGCATCTTCCTGTGAAGGGAAAATGTGCCTATCCATTGTATGTTCCAGGTCTTTTACCACTTCTGATGTTGATTGAGATAGTACTTTCACTGGAATTTCTGAAAATCACTCCATTGTAGGCACGCGATCTCTCTTTTCTAATAATTCTGGAACATGTTTGCTGCACTTATTCAGAGAATGCTTTATTTTATACCAGTTCTTTGCTTTCTATCCAGAAACAGCTGCTCCATCTCCTGTGACACAGGATGTAATAAAATGGAGTAAATGGAGTAGAGTATTTTGATAGATTAATCACTGCAGGGTGTGCAGTGTTCACAGCACTCATGGTGAAAGTGAAGAGATTATACCAAAATGACATCTGTTTTCTTCCATGTAAATTCCTAGACTTTGAATCTGCTGTTATTTAGCAGATGTGTAAATTTAATTATTAGGATCGAATAACCACTGGAGAAAGCCTAAGATTTTATTGATAGCTTTCCACCTACGATAATTGCAGAATAGGTAAACTGCCTTTGTCTCTTTCATGGAATAAAACTGAAAAATTTAAACCCATGGGGGATGTGTTATTTCTTATTCCTAAGGTGCATATGAACTGGTTGTGTTGATACATACATATTAATAAAATTTCAACAAATGTGTGTAACAGTTTGATAATTATTTTCCTCTTAGGCTGCAACTAAAGACTCATTTTCAGTAAAATAATTTAGAGATGTCTATTAGTCCGTCATCTTCAAGACTGAAGACTTTTTCTAAACTCAAGATTTTCATAGGGTTATCTACAGTTTGGGTTAAAAGAAGCCTTGAAGATTATCTGATTCTATCCATTCATTTGACACTTGAGGAAATAAAGAAGGAACAAAATAGAATACCTACTAAGCAAATGCCAATTTATTCTTTAGTTTGCTGACTCTCATTCCACTACTCAAAGCAGAATTTGTTAGGAAGAGAGGAACCTAAATCTGTTGACATGCTCTCCATAGAATGCCCTGAGACGGGCATTCAATCTCTGTGATTTTACCCTTGTGTAGCAACAGAAATAGCTGGAAGCCAATGTTGGAAGAAGTCATCAAGAGGACATGACCTTCAGCAAGCTGGACCCAGGCAATCAGAGGCTCCAAACCTCCTCCCCTGTCCTTGAAATGTATTGATCACTGCCCCCACAGTGAAAGCCATTTTCAAGGATTCGGCCTTGAGAGAACAATGTGATATTAAGACCATCTAGATGATATTTGTGACTAAACCCAGGTAAGGCCTCTAGATAACTTTTAAGATTCTGGTGGGTAGCTGTGGAGATCTACTTATCTTGTAGTCACCTAAGACAAGACTCGTATGCAAGTCCCTTGCTTAAAACTTGCCACTTATCAATCAGAAATGATCTGCTTCTTTCTTCAGTCTCTGCTTGCATTCCATGTAAGGAGGCCAGTTTTGAATTTCACCTAAGGAACTCCCAAGGTCGTGAACCAACAGGTAAATGGAATATATTTGACAAACTCCGGAGAGATTGTTGCTTTCGATGTCAAAGCAACTCAAAATTCAAGAGTCTAAGGCTTTGGGATCTGGTCCCATATGTGATTAGTGAATGTGATTTGTGGCCTTGGCTATAGCCTTTTCCTCATCTGTGCTATGATTAGTTAGCCTGAGAAGCCACAGCCCTGCACATTGGGGTTAAAATTCTATCAACTAGTGACTCTTCTACTATATGATGCTCTTTACTTTTTTTGCCTAAATGCTCTCGAACCTAATATATAAAGCAAAGGTGCTAAATAATCAATATCACTTGTTCAGAAAGCATGGTTCCTGATCTAGCATCTACAGAATATCCGGCATATGTAATTTTAACCAAAATAGGCACAGTCATGTCTTTAAAATATCAAGCACATCAGATCAGAAGTTAAATTTTCAGCTAGTTGAATAAAGATTTTGTCCAACAGAATGAAACCATCTGGATATTTCAAAACCATCTGGATAATTACTTGAAGTTTTCCATTTTGATTCAGATGTTTCGATATTATGTGAATAGTTGAAGCAGAGCTCTGGTACTTATCTAAATAATTGTTTATGAGGTGTCCACTATATGGCATTAGACGGAGCTCACAGAGAGTGTCCGCAGAGTCATGCATCCTACAGATGCCACAGTGCATCTGCTGCCTCCACTACACCATTACCATGACTGAACCAGGCACCGAGGGAGATATGTCTAGCCCGGAAAGATACTATTCTCCATCTCCCACAATCACTGTGATAAGCCTTTAGGAAGTATCACACTCTACCCGCAAATCACTGAGTGCTCCTTCGTTGGTCTTCCATCACCTGGCCTCTTACTCACATATTAGTCTATAAATCCCCTTAATCTGACTAAAGGTTTCACTACTCACAGACCTCTCTGACCTTTTGCTCTACCTTCTGAGGCTCTCCACCTGTTGTTGACAAAACACCCTTCTTTTTTAACTTCTCTGAATATTTCCTCCACTCCTGTCTGAAATCTACAGAAATCTGAAATCCTCTGAGGATGCCGCTTTGCATGTAGCCATCTCAGATTACATCTTTTCTCTCCTACGCCAATTGTTTCACTGGGTCTGGAGATGATGAGGCTGTCCACTTTATTCCCCATTGCCACTCAAGAACTGTTATCTCTGCCTCCTCCCTAAAATGTATCAGCTATTTTGAAACTCAAGCCACTTAAGCATACCACCACCTGTCACTCCTTGTTGAGTTCATATCCACATCTCTAGCTAATTCCCCTTGCTCCTTGAAGAATTTTAGCACCCATCTCACTGTGTCCTTCTACAGAAATACTCCTATCAACAATGTTTTTATACGTTTTGCTCCTTTTTTAAAAATACCATCACGGACACTTTCTAGGGGTGATTTTCAAACTGTTTAACAACTAGTATGGAATAGGGACTGATCTAGGACTGATCAGCAGTAAACGGCTAGCATGGCAACACCTGTGTAGACTAGCCGACTATCAGCCTTATGTAGTTCTCCAGTCATTTGGCTTCTCTGCTGCCATATCTACTACTTGTTGCTCGTCTTATATGTTGTCCCTTATCAGAGAAGAGAAGCCTTCTCTGACTAGTCTATGTGAATTAAAAACACTCTCCCATGATTGCCACTCTCTGATTATTTATCTTTTCCAAAGTACACATGACCTGTATGCATTTAAGTTTACTAATTTATTGTCTTTCTCTTCTAAAATACAAGCTACATGAGAACAGGGGCTTTGTTCTTTTCACTGTTGTTTTCCCAGTGCCTAGAACAGTGTCTGGCACATAATTGGTGCTCAGTAAATATATATTGAAAAATCATTTTAAACCAAATGGAGTTTTAGGGATACAATTACCAGATTTCCACTTTATGCTTTTAGCTTTTGAATGCTAACTAGTCCTTCAATATTTGAAATAATTTAAAATGAATCAAAGAATAACATAATTCCACCCTGGAAAAAGTGAATTTAAAGTAGGTATTCTAGTATGCACAAAATTCTCAGCATCCACCGATACCCATGTCTATTTGTAGTTGCTAAAAATACAGGCATTTAAATTTATGGAATAAAGTAGTTCATGAAACATCAGAGGTGATACCTTGGGTCGTGATATAGACAAACTTGTAGAAATAGTGTCATTTCAACCTAGGATAGTAGGAATATATAAATGAAAAATAGGATTCAGTCGTGGAAGCAGCACTAAATTTCTGCCTCTGCCATGCATAAGTTTCCTGTCTTCCAGAAAATAGCATTAGGAGAAGCACAAGTCATTTATTCATTTGGAGATTTGCCATATAAAATAGAATATATGGCATGAATTGCAGTAAGGGGGGACATTATTCTAAAATTGTTTAACAAGTAAGCCAAGTTTGCCAGGTTCCAAATTAGCATTTAGTCATTTGTCCTATGAGGAAAATGCAAAATTATTTATTTATACCTCTTACAACTTTGCTTGGTTAAAGTTGTATCTGCATAATAGGCAGTGTGCTAGAAGGAAAAGAAAATATGCTTATGGAATCTGCCATAAAAGTAAGCTATTAAAATGACAATGTTACTGATTTCTTGAATGTTGAGAATAAGTACTCCATGAAAAAAATCATTCTGTGATAACAGGCTAAACTAGAAATTTTTATTAACAGAGCCTTTGCGGTTAACCATTCCCTGGACCAGAAGACATTTTACGTCTGACAAAAGGGTTGTCATCTCTAACTATGAGCCTAAGCAAGGACCATACTTTACCTTAAAAGCTGAGAACACAGTTCAGGTAAAATAAGGGAGCAAGGACTTACCGTAATCTTTCAACAAATCCCCATTAAAAGAAGAAAAATAGAGAAAAACTCCAAACTGATGGCAATGTTTGGAATTATTTTTTGTAATATTTTACATTCAATATGTCAATTGTATTTTAATTTTCAAATGATACATTCTTTGGAAAGATTAAATAAAAATATGGTACACAAAAAGAACCCCTAAAGAAACATTTTTATACATTGTCATTTACAATTTTTGCTAAATTTTGCTCTAAATCTTATTTTCTTCATGATATATTTAGGTTTTTATTTATTTTCTGGGTTTTAGAGAGCTAAATCTCTCCTCAAGTCTTAG
>NW_006432669.1:7624760-7625784 GCF_000325575.1 Pteropus alecto
CTGAACCATTCCATCAAAGGAAGTAGGCTCTCCTCCCTCCCCTGCCCCCACCCACTAGGTCAACCAGGCCAACCTCTGGTGCTGGGACGGCATCAGTGTTCACCAAAGCATATGCCTTTATGGAGCCAGGCCAGATACCTGGACAAAATTGAATATCATAAGAAATGGAAAGTAGAGATGGAGAAAAAGCTATTATCACTACAATACTCTAATCTAAAGAACCAAAGTCAAAATTTGAAAGCCGTTTTCCAAATTCCAACTCTTATGACTTAGCCTATCACCACACAATGTCAAAATAACTTGGAATTTTTTTTTTAAGTATTCAAATCATCACTTAGGCAAACTTAAGGAGAAACTTAAGTTTTCTTATTTCCTGCAGTGACATTAGGAAAATCAATCTAGTATAGTGGGACTCGGTGTCAGACAAATTGTATCCAGTCCCAGCTCTACCACTTATTAACTGTATAACCTTGGTCAAGTCACTTAACTCTCTAATAAGTTGTTATGATTACCAAGTACAAGATGCCCATGATAGTGCCAACTGCAGGTAGTAGTTTGAAGCTTGAATAAGATTAAGTAAATATAAGACTCTAAAATATTTCTCAGTACATTATCTAGTTATAGTACATAGTAAGTGCTTAACCCATTTCCGTTTGCCTTAAAAATATTTGCTGGTGGCACTTGCAGCTGCAGTTACCCTGAGATAACTCATAGATTACAGTTCTAATCTAATCCCCAAAATTTGCCATGAAATTGCTCACTTTTATTATTATTTTTGCATCGCTCTAGTATATTAATAGTCTTTGGAAACAAATGACATCGTTCTATTTATAGCATTCTGTTTTTAGTAGTGGTGTTTCCATTTACAAAATATAGTAATTCTTGATCACTGAAAATGTCAAATCCTAGAAAATGTAGTGTTCCTACACGTGATGTTAAATGAACACTGGCAGTGAGCTGCACTTTTTTTTTCTAAACAAGAAAAAGGTTAAGAAATATTATTGCATATGGAATTAAAAAGAAA
>NW_006432669.1:7625893-7650491 GCF_000325575.1 Pteropus alecto
AAATTTTAATGGATATATATCCCTAGACTATTAATAAATACTATATTAACGTAGCTTCACAATTAATAACTAATATTTACTAAGTCTTTGCTGTAAGCCAGGCCGAGTGCTAACCATGTCACATACACTATTACATTTAGTCCTCCCAACAACCTTTTTTACAAATGAGGAAATATAGTCTTAGAGACATCAAATGGTTAGCTGAGGCCTCAAGCCAGTTAAAGTACAGAGATGCTTATGAGTCTAAGTTTAAGTCTTGAGGAAGCCACATTCTTAACTACTACTAACCACTATCTTATTCTGCCTCTGTAGACTGCGAGTTGTTGCATCCCCACTGGGGTTTCAAAATCTGGTGCTCCTTGGGCAAGCAGGTACCCACTCACTTCATTAACAAGGAAATATACAAGTGTGTCAGTGGGTGCTGGAAGTCTGTCCTCATTTTTTTTCAAATGCAATTAATTGATGAGTGGAAGGAAGCAAGGACGCATGTTAAATACAAAGGCTTACAACATTGCACTGCCTTGAGTTTCCTCCTATTATCTAAATAATAGGAAGGATGTTCCAAATAGCTGGGTTCCAAGGGAGCTCAAATTTCCTCTTTGGCCCTGACAACCTACCTTCCAAAAGAATTCACAAAGAGAATTTTCCAGCTTTGGATTTTCTAAAATATTTTCTAATCACACAGGATTGAAATCTAGGAGTTCTCTTAGAGACCTTTCTTCCTCAGTCCTCATGTCTTATCAGTCATCACACCCCATTCTTCCTTCATAATTTATCTCTAATCCATACTTGCCTTTCAGTTCTCCCACAAAGTCTCTAGGTAGCCCTTCCTTTCTCATACTTACTTCATGCTGTGGTGACAGGGGTGTCACTGAATAATATCCCAGCTCAGGGGTCTCCAACTTATTGTGTGTGGCAGTTGCCTCCCATCCCTGTGCAATACAGCTTTGTGGATGTATATCTCTATCACATCCCTTCTAGATGAGCAGGGTACTCTTTGTGTTTATGGGTTTCTTGGGGCCATGAAGGGCAGGCATTGCTGTATGAGGCTGGCAAACTTCACCATTGTTGGCCAGCTGCAGCCACTGCAAGGAGGTTCTTTGCAAGGTGATTGAGGAGCAGCAGTCAGAGGCCTGAGTGCTGGCTCTGCAGTAATATTGCTGATAGTGATTCAGCAACCTGAGATTTTGGGCAAGCAAACAATGGCCCTGGCAGGGCGCATCTAAGTTTCTACCCTTGATTCATCATGTTAAGGGTGGAAAATTTTCAATTGAGCAAACTAGCTAAGTCAGCTACAGGGAAGAAATATCTTTAGATATCAGAAGTTGTCCTATTTGCTTGTGTGTGGTTTAGGAAGTGTATTGTATAAAATATGTAGATGGCCAATGTCTGCTTCTGTAATCCATTTACTTGTTAATTAAGGGTGTTGTTCCGGGCAAAGATATGCTAAAAGCCAACTTCCACTTCTGTAATCTGCTGGCTTGTTCAGGAGACCACCAGGATATGGTCTTGAGCTTTATCAGCTGCCTGCTCTGAAAGCTCGGGGCTGATTTCCTCTAGCCCTGCGTGGTAGAGAGTCAGTCACCGGCCGGCTAATAAAGGCTCATAATTAATCTCAATTGGCTCCTTGGGTCTCAGAATCGTTCGCGCCATAACAATCATAAGAGCAAAACCTCTCTGAAATTGGTTGCCCATCTTCCTATTACCTTCCTACTTCCTTATTCTCTTCCCTACATCCTCTTTTATCCTCAGCCCAAAAAAAGCCCTAGTCTCACCTTTTTCATTGATTAGACCTCAATGGCACATGAAAATCAAAGCTAAAATTCCTAGAAACCAAAACTTGCTTACATTTTCTTTGAGGGCAGGGAGGACTGAACCTTCAAAAGTTCCCTGGAAGCGAGAAAATATTTTCATTCCATTCTTTTGGAAGTAATGGTTTTCCTTTTCCTTTCAGTGGTTTGCAAACCTTCTTGCCTTCTAAAATAGAAGAAAAAGGGAGGGGAGGAAGACCAATAGTTAAGTTTCTGTGTGAAAATAGACTGAATACTCATTTCCCATTATACTGCATTTGCAGTACCCTCCTATCTTGTCTCAAGTTTCTTGTCCTGCCTCAAGTCTCATTCCAATCCATTCCACTGTTTCCAAAATTCCACCAACTAATAACATAAACATTTATCTCATTGAAATTACTCTTCCTTAAACCTGGCAGTTCCTTGACTTCAGTGACAACGCATTATCCTGGAAGTTTATTGGCATCTCTGGCTGCTATTTTTCAGTCCCCTTTACTGGCAATTCTTTCTCCATCCATCTTTTCAGCATTAGAGTCTCTCAAGATTCCAATCTGTTCCCATTTCTCTTTTAACTCTACACACTTCCCCTGGGTAATGTCATCTATTCCCATGAATTTTTCATCTATAGTTTGATAACACCCTAATGTGTATCACCAGCCCAATCTTTTGCTGAGCTATAGACTCATATATCCATCTCCCTGTGAGCCTCTCCACTTGGATGCACTATGTCCAAAACCAAAGTCAGTGTTTCTCCATTCAACCTACTCCTCTACTTTCAGACACAACACAGTCACCTTGGTGGCTCAAGGATATATAACCTGGGCATAGTACTTATCCCTTCTACCTTCTACAGTCCTTTAAATCCCAATGACCAATCACTTCTTTTCATACCATCTCCTAACCCCAGTTTACTTCCTCCTTATCTCTCCTCTGGATTACTGCTGTAAGCTTCTCACCTATCTCCCTGTCTCCCATCTAAATTTCCCTCTAGCTAATTAGTGATTTTCTGAAATGCTTATCTGATCTGTCACTCTCCTGCTTAAAGTGTTAGAGGTCTCTCTCCCCACTGCCCTCAGGACTCAGGTCTAAAATTTACAAAGTCCTTTGTAATCTGGCCCCAACCTACCACTTTACAGGACCACAGTTAGCCCAAATGACATCTGTGCAAATTAGAAAAGACATCCCTTTCTTGAAGCACATGCAGCCTCATGTGAAGGTACAAGGCTTGGTGAGGGGAGTGCCAATTATATTTCTATAACCGCTCTACCCAATGTGGTTGTTCTAAACCCATTATATGGTGGCCTAGCCACACAATCTCCTGGACCCATCCCCAAAAGTGCCACTTTTGCCTATGCATTTTTGTGCATAATGTCCCTCTTTATCATTTTGTCATTGTTGGTTCACAAATTGGTCCCTGTACATGGAGGGCAAGAAGAGACCAAAGAAAAAGGAAGACCACTTCAAGTTGGTAGGTGTCAGGTTTAATAAGCAACAAAACTTATGCATAAGCCTTGTCTTGAGTGACCACAAGATGAGTAGAACTCTGTACCGGCTCACCAGAATCATAAAAGTTTATATAGAGGCCTTAACTGAGTCAGTCACATATTCAGTTCAGGTCATCTCAACAACACATTGTTCTCTCATGGCCGTGTCCTTAAAAATGGCTTCCACTGTGGGAACAGTGGAAAGAATGTTAGTTCCAAGGACAGGGGAGGGGGTAAGGAGCCTCTGATTGCCTGGTTCCAGCTCTTGGGTCAACCAGTGATCATGTCCTCTTGATGACCTCCTCCTTCACCTAAGCCCTCTTCACCTTCAATTCATAACCCACTTTCTTTAGGCAGTCATCCCTCCCTTCCATTGTGCTCTCACAGAACTCTGCACTTTCACCATCACAGTACATCATTTTAAGTTAGTGTGTCCTATTCTTACTAATTTATAAATTCTGGGAGGGCAAGGACCCTGGCTGTCTTATTCATCCTTTTATTCCAAGTTTTAAGCAGATGCCTGGTACCCAATATATGTGAGATGACTCTAAATCTCACATTCTGAAATTACTTCAAAAACTAATCTTGAGTTTAATTTTAATTCATTCTAACTTTAAATTATAGGTCATAAAGACCAATCAAAAGAACAAGATCCACCATCCCCCAAAAGGATGAAATCATGGTAAAATGATAGGAATACCTTAAGGGTACAAAGTTGACACAGACATATGCTGTTACTTAAACAGCTAAAGCTCTGATAGCCAAGACCTATCAGATATATATAAATATATATATATTTGTTTCTCATTTCTTTCTCAAAAGCTAACATTTATTTTTTTCTTAAAGTTTTGCCTTGAAACCAAATGTTTACTTGCTATATAAGTTTAAATGTGGTTATTGATCTGATCAAACAAAGCTATATTCTGCTCTCTCTAAGGCATGTTGAGAAAACGACTCAATGTCTATATGTCTTGTCTACTTAGAGAACTGACATGACAGCTAAACTTTTTAAAAATTCCTATAGGTTCCTCCTGGGTTTTTCAGATCCCTCTGGCCAGATCCAGTTCATTTGTAATGGAGATTTTGCACAGATTTCACAAGCTTTGCTAATCCCCTCTGTAAGAAAGATAACCTTGGGATATTTAGGTTGACAAGAGGAGTTTCTACAAATTTTGTCAGTGTTTCTTAGAATGTGTTTAAGAAACCATGAACTATAGCAGTGATCTCTAAAGTGTTAGAATTATTTTTCTGGGAAAACTTTCTGTAGAAGGAGAACAGCCCTCATAGGACAGGGTGTAGATATTTTAAATAAGATACGAGAAGGAAGAAAGGTGGGGTGGCAGAATGTTATTTACCCAATACCTTTTACTGATTGCCTATTACATGTCAGGCATTGTGCTTAATCCTTGGGGATACAGTGGTGACCATAGACACATGGCCCTGACCTAATAGAGATTATGCTCTATTGGTGCAGATAGGCAAGAATTTAGTCCCACTGTTAGTGGGACATTTCTTATGATCATATTCCAGTGGATATGAGGAGAATACTAGAAGATTGTGTCTCTGAGCTCCTTACCTTTTTTTTTTTTTTTGTAGTCCTGTTTCACTGGCATGTGTTCTGATTGTTGACTCTAATTCTTCATTCTCTGGCTGGGGCTCCACTCAGATGCATAGGCATTTTTCTTGTTAGGACTCAGGTCTAGTGTGGAAATCTCACAGGCAGTAAGACTTGGCCTCTTGTCTAATGAGCCAATGTTATAAAGATAGGCTGTCAACTGCCTCTTGGGGTCAGGAGAGCCAGCATACTCATCTGCCTTCCCCATCCTCATCCCTAGCTCCATCACTGCCTTTTTTGTCACCTGCTGGCCCATGAAGAACTGGGGTTGAAAAAGCCTATCCACTCCTCTTTGCAATGACATTAACATGGCCCAAAGCTTTGGCCACACAAAGTCACTGAGTGCTGCCTGCCTGAGTGCCGCTTGCCTCAGGAGAGGCATGTAGCCATTCTTAGAACTTAGGAGTAGAGTCAAAGAGAAGAGAAATTAAAATCCGCATTTCCCAGCACCTCTACAGAATTCTAAATTCTACATATTTAACTAATTGAACTTCGAACACTCATTCTGGAAAAGTCGTGTTATTGAAAATAATGGCTGCTATGAATCAACCAATTACTATGTTTCAAAAATTGGAATTGCTTCCTGTTCTGCTACTAATTGATTGGCTATATGATCATAGCAATGTGCATTCCCTCTGCCCATTTTCTCTATGTATAATGACATTGGCGTAAAAGACCCCTAGGATCTGCTTTTAAGACTCCATAGAGTGAAACTCTTTGGAAAAGTGGAACCCTTTAGCTGGTTACAATTCTTTACAATCTGATTCTAAACTTCGTCTCTGGGCAAGTCTCTCTGACTCCTCTGAGTAATCCTCTACTGTAGCTAAACTGGTAGATGCTCACTCTACTTTACAGGATTTGTATACCTATTCCCCTTCTTGGAATTTCCTTCTGTCTCCTATTTCTCTGAAGTATACACTGTTGAGAAAGACAGTCTTCCATGGGCCCTGAGAGTCTGTGCACATTATTGCTGAGTGTGGCAAACTTCAAGGACAACATGACCTACCACATTCATAGCATCCATCTGGGCTCATCACCTCTCCCTGTGGGACTTGAGACAGGGGCACAGCATAATTCTTTTCTGTGCTTGAGATTTAAACTATCTTGCTCTCATCTATTGTCTCGTCATCTGTGAAGTAGAGCCACCTGTGGAGGGGGGTGGAAGCTTTATTCCTTACCATCTCTGTGAGGTTGGAGCTCTTACCTGACATGCACAAATACTCAAAGATCCAGACTTTTCCATCATCCTCTGAGCTTCTATATGTTAGAGCTAAAAAGAAGTGCACTACAAGAAAGTCGAGGAAAATGGGAGGTTACCATGGCTCCAGTTCTAATCTTTAGCTTTGAAAATGCAGTACGTTTATTACCGCCTTGTCACAGGATTGATTAGGTGCAGAGAAAATGACTCCAGAAAACCAAACTCTCAACCAACTAAAGTACAAACAGGAGCACAATCTCTTCATCTTCAGTGAGAAACATAACTGTGTTCATTTGAAATGTGTCTGTTGGTATGACAAATATTCTCCTACCACAGGCAGATGTATCTGAGAAATCGAATTACAGTTACACGATGGCTCAATGAGCACGGAATCATAGCCAAGGGAGTTGGTTAGGTGAGGCCAATATTTATGGGTAAAATCAGAGTAAGAGATTTTATGGCTCCTTCTCATATTACAGACTTATGCACCACAGAAGAAGACCAATCAAGTTCTTGGTGTAGGGCAAACTTCCCCAGAGAGTACTTTTCTTTTATGTTTCATTGCTGCCCATTTAACTACTTTCTCACAGGCCCGTCCTCTTTACTGTAGCTTTAGATGTTAGACCTTGAACTTGAATGTAGTGGAGGGACACAACATTTGTTGGTTCAAAACCTCAGGAAGTTTCCCAGGTGGAATCTGAAATTGTCCCTATTTCAGACATGGAAAGCAAGAAAAGACTGAAGAAAGAGGTAGACCATTTCCTCACCTGGATGCAATCTTGGCCTGCATCTTATACCAGGGACATGAGAGGCACCCATCCCAAATAGAACTATATATCTGAGGCCTCACCTAGAGCAGGCAGGGCATCAGAGAAGGTACGGGCAGGTGGGGTGGGTCTAAACTGTTGTTCAGATTTTAAGGCTTTCCACAAGTTGACCAACACAGAATGGGTTGCTAGTTTATTTTTTCAGGTAGGGAAACAGCAGCAATGAGGTCAAACCACACTTGGTTCCAGGTTACTTTTATCAGAACTTTTATAGCCAATTGGGAAGCCTTTTGGCTTTTTGAGTTCCCTTTGTTTCAGATCTTTCCCGAAACTCGTACCTGTTCCTAGAATTTGTTCGTTTCCCTAGAATCAGCAACAGATTGCCCAATTTCATAAATATCTTGTCCCATGACTGGGTTCAGCATGGATATCAGTGTCCTAAACTGGGTTCTGGGAGTAGACTGGAATATCTTGGCTTTCATTCCTGCAGTGAATGTGGCCCAATCAGGGCCTTCAGAGACAGAATTGTAGAGTGTCTAATTCTCCACTCCCTAAAAATTTGTTGTTCCTCCTTTATAGATTTCCATGGTCCCACATACCCATGGAGATACCCCTCATTGGGCTAAGTCTCCATGCAGGCTAGAATAATCTAATCTATAAGGGAGCAAGTACCTTGAATTCCCCAAACCCCACACAGGTGTTGCCAGAGTGCAGGGTGTGTTGTGACGTTGCTCATTTTCTCCACCTCCTGCTGAGTCAGAGAAATGCCATCAGCCTTGTACCCACAGTCACACTAACTATGCCTGGATACTTTCCCCAGCCTTATGCTGGAAGTTTGCAGCTGTATCAATAAGCTCAGCAGGAGCATATTCTCCCATGAACATTTCCTGTATCGGAGGCTGCCCCATTGGCTGGGATTGTTGTTGCTGTGCTTATGTTTTCCTTGGGGTCAGGCTGGACAGCTAGGGGAGTTTAGTCCCTTTCATTGTCAATCACCATAACATCCTTTTTGCTCTCCTCACATTCCCAGAGATTCCATCTCTTAGCATCCCAGTCAGGCTTTGTCACAAGCACTCAAACCTTAATCCATGGTAGTTTGTGCCTTCTTAGCTTTGCAAAATGGCACACTAAGGTCTCCAACTTATTAACCTGCTTTCCCACCTTATCTGCCAGCTCTGAAGCATACATCTTTCTCTAATCTCAGCTCCTCTTCCAACTTTCTAACTTGAGCTTCAGCCTCTAGTTGAACATTGGTGGCTGGTCAAACTGCCCACAGTAGAGGCCAGCTCACTGTGGCAGCCATTCGCTTCCCTTCTTTACCACAGTGTACTATGTGCAGTTCCTCAAATGAGTGCATTAAACTAGCTGGCATTTTGGGGGCATCTCGTACTCATGTGGCAGTCCATCCATAAGCATATAACAAATTGGCCACCCCTGTCCACATAGAAGTTGATGGTCAACTCAAGCTTTCTCCCATGAATGCCTCTTTCCCAAATGCTATTTCTTCAGTCTCCTGGCTGGCTTACCAATTGTTGATTAGAAACTTCAGGAGCTTCTGAGATGAAATTTGCAACTGGCCCAAGGACGTGAGAGAGAATGAAATACTGAATAAAGAGTCAGATCACTACAGATTAATAGGGTTTAATAAGCAAGGAAACTTATATACAAGGCTTGTCTTGGGCAACCACAAGATAAATAGATCCCCACATCAGCTCACCAGAATCTTAAAAGTTTATATAGAGGCCTTACTTGGGGTCAATCACATAGTCCAGATGGTCTCAACAACACATTGCTCTCTCAAGGCATCCTTGAAAATGGCTCCAGCCATGGGAATGGTGAGCAAACTGTACATTCCAAATATACAGGGGAAGAGGATGAGGAGCCTCTGATTGCCCAGGTCCAGCTCTCATGTCAACCAGCAGTCATATCCTCTTATGACTTCCTTCAACAACACTTCAGATTTACAGTTGCTTTTGCCTCTATCTAATTTATCTCTACCTAAAATTTAATTCTCATCAGAGCCATAAAAGGAGAGTGGGAAGGTACAGGAGAGTTACTGAGGTCCCCTTTCAATATATCACAATTTTAAAAATTACAATTATTTTTATCTATTGTACCAATAGATAAGAGGGATCCCTTCAGATCCCTTTACCATCCTCAGCTGCTATAGGTATTGAAGACCCTCCTCTAGATGATGGAGCTTCCATCCTGAGAATTTAACATCCTCTTGCCTCATGGTCTATGGGGTTTGCTTATGACCAATGACTTACTTATATTGGGGTACAAAAGCCAATTCCGTGCCTCAAAGGAGTCAATTCTTTGGTGAAGTTTAAGCACCACAGTCCCCATCCCCAAATCCTGGTTCAAAACAAGGCTAACTTCCTCAATTCTTTTCCTTCACCTTTTCTCCTTTGCTCTCTCCCTAAGAGATCCTTCCTGAAGAGCTCTCCCACAATAAACCCCACACCTGAATCTCTGTTTCTAGGGCTCCTATCTAGGATAGCTCATAACTGTGTCCCCCACCCCTCTTCCTGCCAGCCCTCAGCATCCCCAGTGAGCTTGTTACTCACCTTAGATAAGGCCTCTGCTAGTTCTTTGAAATCAAGTCAGACACCTAACATCAAGCATGGGGAGTCCATCAGTTAGGGTCCCTTGGTGCAGGGTGCAGAGGGCAGGAGTGCATTGAAAAGAATGCTTCTTGATGCTTGCCCCCAGATGCCAGAATTATATGTTATAGCCTTGACTCTCAAATTCTGGAGGTGCTTTCTGTGTTCTCTGCCATAATTTTTCATTAATAACTAACTTATCACTTCCTGTCTAATTGCCTTTTTCCCCACTTTTTTGTTTTTGTTTTGTTTTGTTTTGTTTCACGGAAAGAAATAGCACTAACAGAACACTGGCATGAAGGAAAGGCTAAATACATTTGAGATTTCAGGGGACCAGAAGGCTGTTCCTGAAACACTAAGAAAAGCTCACAGGAAGGCTTACAGTTTGTTATTTTCTGGAGCCCAGGATAGGTGAGAAGTAGTCAGACACTAAAAGAACTAATGACAATAAAAAGAACAGATGAATAAGGTGACAAAACTCTCACAGAATCCAGACGGTTGATCATAAGGTCTCCAGTAAGGACAGGGCTCCCCCCAAGAAACACAGTCATTTGAGGACCAGAGAAATAAAATCTCGACCTTCTCTTGATTCCGCTAGCCTCTAGTCATTCCTCTATCAAAATAAAACTCAAGAACTGTAAAAAAGAAAAATAATATGCAGGACCCACCAACCCAGGATATATTCCAGCTCCAGCAACAGGCACCACAAAGCAGCCTGTATCCACACAGATGTTCTCACCTCAGCACACCAGCCACAGGCACTGTCATTGTCTTTTAACACCTGAGAATGATCTTTCTGAGGCCTGGGATCAGGTCTCATAACTTCATCCTTCACTTTACAGAGAAGGCCTTATCTCCAAGTGGACCCTATCTAAATAGGTCCACCCTCCCCAGTACCACCCCACTCCTTTTTCCACATCTCTATTCACTTGCTCATTTCCCTCAGAGCACACACCACACTTTGAAAATATATATTCCTTTGTTTTTCTTTTTACTGTCTCCCTCACTAGCTTGAGAGTTCTATATGAACAATAACTGTATAACTGTATTTATTTATAATGCTTACCCAATATGAAGGACAGTACGAGGCAAAAAATAGTATATAAATACTTAGAGAATGAATGAGTGGATGTTGATTAAGGTGATGACATGGTTGAAAGTGTTGGAGCTGACTATTGTTTAGCCCTTTAATTCAGGCTAATAGTTTATCTTCGAAAGCCAAGTATGAGCTTGGCACTGGGAACAAATAAGGGTTATATTACTTCCTGTTTCCTGATGCCTAAAGAATAATTGGGCTATGGGGGTAGTTAAAAGGACTGAGTAAGATTTGGTGATTAGAAATGGAATAGAAGAAACTTGAGAGGAAAAAGAGCTTTTGCGGTAATCCTCTTTCATTCAATTTTTATCTCGGAATGTTGAAGAGTTTCCCATATGTATCATGCTTTCAGTTCTTAGTTTTCAAATGTGTAATTTATACAGCTTCAAAAGAATAATTGGCAACATATGAATATGCATGTGCATATTTATGATATTGCATCCGTCGGCACAATATTGCCTTTCCTCCTGGATTTAAAATGTATACCTTTGCACCTCACAATAACGAGTCTACATGGATTGGTGTCAAACAAATAGCTTTACCATTCTTTATTAGTTTTTCTTTTGTAGTCTTTTATGCCAAGAATAAAGACCATATACTTCAAAGGTTGTTTTTATAGAATTGCTCCTCGGGTGACACGAAAAAAGAAGACAGAGTTTGCTTCTCAATAGGACTCCATACATTAGGTTAAATCTTCTGGGGGCAATACTGTCAACAGTTAAACAATAACTTTAATACATTCCATTCAAGTCCTCATTCTGTGAAATTCTCAGATTGACCCATTCACCACTCTCAAAATTTGACCCTATAAATGAAAGCTAGCCCTCCTTTATCATAATACCAGTCCTCTGGGTCTCCATTACACTAAATCCATGTGCTGCAGTTTTTCTGTCTACTTCTATTCAGCAGTTCACTCTCAATCTGACTCTATCATTTCCACTTTCAATATACAGGTTGCCCTTCCCAGAAATGATATTGATTGAGAATATACATGCTTAATATATACAATCTTATTTAATCCTTACAACAACCCAATAACTACTGTATCAGTTCGAGTTCTCAAATGGCCAGCAATGGAAACCAGCTCTGGCTAAACTAAGCAAAAGGAAATTTAATAGAGGTATACTGGAGTTTTCAGCATCAATGGGACAGGCAGAAAACTAAGCTCAGAAATGTATAGGAGCTAAGATACTCCAGAGAGCTAAGAATCAGAAACAATAGGGATAATGTGTGGTCAGAACACTGCTATTAAGATAAATGAGTAAATATCCATGTTGCTAACTATATGCTAGGTGCTGTTTGAAGCATTTTGCATAACACATGTACATATTATAATTTGTAATAAATATTCATTTTTCTCTGTTTGGTATCTATCTCTCTCAAAGTTTGAAAGTTCCATGTAGGCAAAAACAATGTGTGTTTTACTCACTGATGCATATGTAACACCAAGAACAATAGCTGGCACCTGATGTGATAGGTACTATTATCATTCTTATTTTATACTTGAGGAAACTGAGTAAAGGGAGGCTAAACATATCCCAAAGTCACACAGATGGTAAGTGACAGTCAAAATTCAAATATAGATGGCCTGTACCTGAAATGTGTGCCCTAACCACGATACTACAGATTCCATTTATTTTTAGTCTTTTTATTCTTGTGGTAAAGATTGGACTTCCAGAAGCCCACCCGGATGGTATTTGTTGGGTCACACGTATGCCCATCGCCTAAGGAAAGGTGGGCCCACAACTAACTGCCAAGCCGCTAAACTCTAACAACTCTGCTTTCTTTTTCTAAAAGTATTGACATTTTGCCACTTATGCTTTTTGAATCATTATTTTTTTTTCTAAAACTCTAACCTCCTGGGGGGAAAAGAACTTTAACCTTCTGAAACTAGCCACTTTGATTTGCTCTATCTTCTGTCTTATACCTCTGACTTCCACCATTCTGAGCCCCAAAAAATCTGTTTTCTATTTTCTTTATGTCAGCAGGGAATTATTGATCTGCAAGTAAGGAGAAAAACTCATCTTTTAAACAGGATGTTATTTAGCACTTAGCAAACGAGAAGGAAACAGGAATGGTTGTCAATTCAACCAACTGGTAATGTCTGCCCAATGCCTCTATGTGGCACGCACAGTTCTAACCACCTTATGTTTATTAACTCATGTAATTTCACAAGAACTTTGAGGTAAATATGGTTATGTATTTATGTAAATATATATGAAGAAACTGTGGCACAGAGAAGTTAGTAAAAACCTTGTTTATTGATTGGCTAGAGCTGCCATGATAAAGTACCACAACTGAGTGGCTTAACAGGAATTTAATATATCACAGTTCTGGAGGCCAAAAGTTTATGATCAAGGTGTCAGCAGGGCTGATTTTTTCTGAGGACTGTGAGGGAGACTCTGTCTCATGCCTCTCTTCTAGCTTCTGGTCATTTGCCTGCAATCTTTGGCATTCTTTGCCTTATAGACGCATTACCCCAATCTCTGCATTTATCGTCACATGAGGTGTTTTTTTTTTTTTTCACCTATAAGTATTGTACTTATTTTGGCTTTCCAAGCTCTGAATGCTGATGTGGATGGTATAATCAGAAGCTTTCTAATCAATAATGTAGAAAAGGTACGTGAATATAATTAACCTGTGTGGAAAGTAGAAAAAGAAAGAGGAAAGATTATAAATTGTGTGTGGCCTCAGTCTCTTAGAAGCACGTTAAACATAGATAAAGCAATATTTTAAATAACATTTTCAGTCTCATTTTGACAGCATACAATTAAATGAATGATTTATGTTTACTATTTCATGTTTCAATTACACAGTAAGGAAAAGCTTATGTCCTTTCAACCCACAGCATTACCTCTGCCTTTTTATGTATCATACTCGCAATAAACTACATCTTTTGCTTTCAGTGAAGAACATAAAAAGATATTCAGAAAGGACTCACTTAGAAAAAATATTTAAATGTGATGACCATTTGGCAACATTACTGGAATGGAAATAATAGGCTTCTATTTCCAAAGTAATAAAATAAATTTTCTTAGACTACTCATTTGTCCCCTTGTAGATGTTAGAAATAATAAAAGGTTGTCATCCCTTAGAAATAAAAATAATTCACTTTTAACAAGTTGACTTACCACACTTTCTTTATGATATTTGACTGTCTTGACTGCATCAAGCATTTCTAATAATTATCTATGAAATAAAGGACAAGCTAGTAGGTCAAGTAAATGTGTGACTTAACCTTTAGCAAAAGGAGTAATATATCACTATAAAGTTGACTTTAGACTTTTTTCCAACATCATTAAATTGACCTGATGGGTAAATTGACTTTAAAAACCATTACAACTAGAATTAACCTAAAATTTAACTTAGGAGATTTGAAGAAAAAGTCATCATGTTAATTTTTATTTTACTGTCATATGTCCAGGAAGTAGAATTTTTGAATTGCAAAGCACATGACAAAATTAGAAGACAAGAGGGATTGGACAGAATGTAAACCGTTCAGAATCTTATATTTTGATATTCCTCATGTAATTCAAATAAACGAGGTAATCCAATTTTAGATGAGTGCATGGGTAAACTGAGGCAGGAGACAACTGTGACAGGCAGATATTGTGACAGTCACATAATCTCTTTTTTCTTAGGATGAGTTCTCATTTTTTGCAGTATCTGGCAGGCCTGCCCCCAGCAGATTTGTCTGATTCTGCTGGGCCAGTGGAAAACAGTTTAAACTCAAAATAGGAGGGACCTCTGCACACCTCTACAATGCCTTGCCTGAAGAGACACATACTAAGCTTAAGAGACAATCTTTGCAGGCTATAAAATAATTCTAGAAAATTTGGCTTTCAGTCATACCAGTATACAACTATAGGACCTAGAAAGAAACAATAACTAAAGCCTTTAGGCATTTACTTATATTTATACCTGTAGGTATTTACCTATAGAGACAGAAAGCACATTAGTGGTTGTCCAGGGCTGAGGGTACGAAAGGGGAGTAACTAACTGTAAAAGGGCAAGAGAGATATTGGGGTGATGGAAATGTTCTAAAACTGAATTGTTCTGATGACTGTGCAACTCTGTAAAATTACTAAAATTCATTGAATTGTACAATAAAAATGAATGAATTTTATGGCATGCAAATTATACCTCAATTGTGTTGTTTCCAAAAAAAGGAGCTTTTAAGATAAAACCATGGCACCCTTGTGCCTATATCAAATTTCTCCACAGCTGTGGTTCCAGGAGGCTTCTGGGATAAACTCTGAGAGGTGATAATGAAAATGTTCTTCTCCTTCAATATTCAGGATACAACAGGAGAATAACTAACATCAAACTCAAGTCACTAAAATTCCATTGATAGCTTATATTCTTAAAATCCCTTTTTCTGTCTTACACTGATTGTTAGGCAGTTTTAATATAAATACACATCAATAAATAACATAAGTTAGATTCTAAACATGATGCTAATGACCCAAATTTATTTCCCCATGCAGGTGAAAAAAAAGGGAAATGGTTTATGTTATCAAGCCAGGCCCATCATTCCTGATGAGTTAGGAGACAATATACACAGAGAGCAGGGCCTGAAAGGCCTAGTACCTTTGGTCAAGAACTAACAGCGATGGCAAAGCTGCTTGGGAAAGCTGGTTTAGCACACGCTCACAACGTCTTTAACCTAGGCTTTATCTGTGAGACTGAATGAGACTATTGGAAGATTTGTCTTGATTTCTGAAAAGCCAACCAAAAAAAAAAGCATATTTGTGTTTTTCTTTTCTTTCAGCAGAGAGTTTTAGCATCATGTGCCTAGGTTTGATGCCTGTTAATAGAGCTGAATTGTGTTCCCCCCATCATCATATCATGGACTGAATGTCTGTATCCCCCCAAAATTTATGTATTGAAGTAATAACCTTCAGTGTGGCAGTATTTTGAGATGGGGCATGTAAAGAAACAATTAAGGTTAAATAAGGCCATAAATTGGGGTCCTGAAAGGATTAGTGTCTTTATAAGAAGAGACGCCAGGGAGCACTCTTTCTCCTCTCCCTCTCTCTACCTCCACTCAACTATGTGAGGATATAGTGAGAAGGTGGCCATCTACAAGCCAGGAGAAGAGTTCTCAGTAGAAACCAAATTGGTGGGCACCTTGGTCTTGAATTTTCCAGCTTTCAGAACTGTGAAAAATAAATTTCTATTGTTTAAGCCACCCAGTCTGTGGTATTTGTTATAGCAGCCTGAGCAGACTAATATACCCCCAAATTCATATGTGGAAGTTCTAATATCCAGTTCTTCAAAATATGACTGTATTTAGAGATGTGGCCTTTGACGAAGTAATTGAAAAACTTAGGCCATATTGATGGGCCCTGATCTAATATGACCAGTCTCCTTGTAAAAAGAGGAAATTAGGACACAGACGGCATGCACAAAGAGAAAACCATGTAAAAACATACAGGAAAAAACAGCCATCTACAAGCTTAGGAGAGAGGTATTAGAAGAAACCAACCCCGATGACACCTTGATCTCAGATTTCTAGCCTCTAAAACTGTGAGAAATTAATTTCTGTCATTTAATCTACCCAGTCTATGGTATTTGTTACAACAGCCTTAGAAAACTAATATAGTGCCATCCTCTATATTCTTAGGTTCCTTTTTCTGTCTCAGGCAGGAAGGAGAAGATTTGAAACAAGGAAACACAAGATAAAATTTAAAATTAGACACTGAATTTCCTCTCTTGACCATAGTCTCAACGTGCTATTTTTGCCAGAATACCTCATTGTCTCTAAATCTTCCTTCCCCTTCTGCCAGCAATTCCGTTCTGTACTTAGTTTGGGCTGCTGTAACAAAATCCTACAGAGCGGCTTATTGAAAAACCGAAATTTATTTCTTACAGTTCTGGAGGCTAAAAGTCCAGAACCAGGGAACCAGCATAATCAGGTCTGGTGAGAGCCCTTTTTCAGGTTGCAGACCACTGATTTCTCATTGTACCCTCACGTGGTAGAAAGAGGATGAGAGAACTATCTGGGGCTCCTTTCATAACGGCACAAATCCCATTCATGAGGGCTACATCCTCATGACCTAATTGCCTCTCAAAGGCTTCACCTCCTAACATCATCACATTGGGTTAAGGATCTCATCATATAAATTTGGAGGTACCCAAGCATTCAGTTTGTTGCAGTCCCCCCACTGTAGTTTATTTCTGTACCTCCTCTTCTGTGCCCATCTCTCTCTTACTCTTCTGTGCCCATCTCTCTCTGCAGCTAAATCTCAGGGGCTACTATTTCAGCCATGAAAGCATTATAGTCAGGGAATTTTTGCCCCTCTTCCTTGACTGTCTACCATCTATTTCAATTGTTCCCAAATTCTAGTCTGCACTGGCTGCCACGCTTACCAGGAGTGCTGCTGAAAAGTACAGATTGCAGCCCCATTCCAGATTTACTACTCTACTAAAGGAGGCTAACTAGAGGTAGGGTCCTGGAATTTATATCTTTCTAAAGATTCTTGGGTGATCCTCATGCCCAGCAATGCCAGTTCCCTACTCTGAATGACCATAATGTTCATTTTCCCCACTCCTGAGATGCCAAGCATTTCTATGGAGCATCACAATTCTCTCTGCATCGAACTGGTTAATATCATTTGGGCCTCCTGGACTCCTCAGAACATTTTTAATATAATTTATTGATTTTTCCATTGAATTTTCCCAGTCACTTAAATTATTTCTTTCCTAAACTTTGTCTTATTCTCACACCACTTTCCTTGCTCACAGCAGGAAACATTCCTGCCATGTTACTAAGAAAATATAGGACGGTAGCTTTCAACTGTGACTGCACATTAGACTCACAATGGGAGTATTTAAAAATACTGGGGTCTAGGCTCCATCCCTAGAGACTGATTTAATTGGCCTGACATGAATGTCAGTATTTTGTTAAAACTCCCCAAGTAATTCTAATGTGCAGCTAGTGGTAAAAACCACTGATCTAGGCCATTTGACACTAATTATCTCAACCTTCATTACCCCACCCCTCCAACCTCTAGACACACAGACACACACGTGTGCATAAACACACACACACACCTCAACATTTTTGTCTAACCTAACTTAAGCTTTCTTTTTTTCACAAAAAACATAAGCCTGTTCATTTTCAAGACTAACTCCCCACCTGTGTCTTTGACTCCATCCCACCTTCTCTAGGTACTTGCTTGATACCTTTTTTCCATTACCATTTCTATCTTCAACCTCATTCTTCAGTATAATTAAGCAATTTCTCCACTGGTTTTAAACATATAAAAATCTCTTCTATGTTATAAAACTTCTGCTACCATGAACAATGCAACAATGACAGCAACACCACATTTTTTTTATCCTTTCAGAGTCAAACTTCTCTAATGAAATAATGTATGCCTTTGTTCCTCTGTTTCTCTCTCTCTCTCTCTCTCTCTCTCTCTCCGCCCCCCAATCTCGACCTCTGTCCCATCCACACTCCAACCTAAATACAACCGACTCTCTCAATCTGAACTATTAATAGAAAAAGCAGCTCTCACATTCTCAGAGTTTAAATAGAAGATACTACTGAAGATAAGATAAACACAATGGAGCTGAAATTACCTCATCATCAAAGACAAGTACCTATCTTATAGAGATCTTATGAGATTAAATGAGTTAATACATATAAAGTAATTTTAAGTACTCAAAAAAAGTTATTATTATTATTCCGAAAGAGTTCTTCATTCCAAAAGATAGGCACTAGTTCAAGGCCTTATCATAGCTAGTAGGTTTGGTAGTCTTATTTAAGCTTCTATTCTTTAGCAAAGATATATTATTAAGCCCCAGATTTTGCAAATTTAGCCACTCCTATGTGGGCCACTGTGGAGTTAAGATTATCCTTCATGATTTTCCTGAATGGAGACCACAGAACAAGATTTTATACCACTGCTTTGACCAGTCTTTGGGTGCAGATTGGCCCCAGGGAGGGTTATGACCTGGAGCAGGAGACTGTTCCACTGAAGGCAAGTCCCAGAGAGGAGTCAGTTGAGAGATATCAGTTGCTAACAATCCCAAATCTTGGATAAGGAGTGGCTCAATTCTGAAGGAGGACTCTTAAGTCTCACCACAGGATCCACTACAGAAACAAAGGACCTATTTGCACATTTCCTTAGAAGTGGGAAGGTAAAGAAACAATGCTTTACCACTAGCCCTCCCCCAGGCACTCCCCTCCTGTAGCAGAGACACCTGGGCCCAGGCAATCTCTATTATCTTAGACTGTGATCACTTTATTTACCTGAGGGCATTAACACCACAGTAGCAATCAGCCTCTTCTACAGCCATAAGGTGGAGCTATTCTCTCATCAAGCTCTGGTATCTTTGTTTATTACCATCAAAATCTAACTTCCACAGTTCACAGACATTATCCATGCCATTTCTGAAACCCTAATAGCCAGGGATCCCCAACCCCCGCTTCCCCCGACCAGTACAGGTCCAGGTCCTGTTAGGAATCAGGCCAGGCAGCAGGAGGTGAGCAACAGGCAAGCAAGGGAAGCTTCATCTGTATTTGTAGCTGCTCCCCAGTGCTAGCATCCCTGCCTCAGCTCCTCCACCTCAGATCATCAGGCATTAGATGCTCATAAGAGTACCTGTCCCTGGTGCCAAAAAGGTTGGGGACCGCTGCTAATAGTGACATCATCCAATAAGAAGTGTTTACACAGTATTTTCTTTATATTCATGTTTCATCTGCCTACAATATATGCAGACAGGATTGAGAGTAGATTATTTTAGGAGCATAGGTGCTGGCTACACGTATAATCTAAGTCATCTCAGAACACTACCCTCACTTCTAGCTGCATCCAGCTCTTTTCCAATATAGGCTGTCAGCTGGTATCTGCTTTCTTGATCTTATCTAGGTATAATGCTTATCCTATGACCTACCAAATTCAAGAATATTCAGATACCAAAGGTTTTCCAGTATGTACCAATTTTATATAATATCAACATTTTTACAACCCAGGTATTTAATCCCATGTACATTTTTCACATACTTCCCAGACTATCTCAAGGCAAATGACATTCCACAAAATCAAGGCGGCTTTGAGAAGAGAGAATAGCAAATTGAATCCCTAGAATATGTGGAGAGAGAGGGCGACCCAAGAGTCAGAAATCAAGAGGCCCAGAGCTTAGGTCAGTGGGAGGCATAGATGTAACTCCTTAAAAATTAGAAAGTACATTTATGTACCTAAAGGATGTTTCTGATTACTCAGAAACAAGCAATGCAAGTTTTTTCCCTAGTGCTAAATAACTGAAGATTGATGAAAAGCTTCATTTTTTTTTTTTTGTACACATTTTGGATGGAATAGTAGGTAATATACTTTAAATGTTTTTTTTTTTCTTATCATTTACATTTTGGGAGGAAAAATTCATATGTTGCAAGGACCATGAAACAAAGGAGAGAAAAACAACTTCACAGACCAGAAGTTACTTTCAATACTTACTTAATGACTCTATATTTCAATTTTGTTCTGTCTTCTAAAATACATTTTATGGGGCTGTGCTGTTATGTGTGAACAATGCTATAACTTCAGACAAGGAAATACATATCTTATTATGTTTTATTTTACATAAGTGAACCATCTACAATAGCATTGTTTCAGAAATAAAGACAAATGATTTAACTTTTTAATTAAGCTTTCAAACCCCTAATTAAATACCTAAATTGCAAAGAACCATTTCAGCCTAAATTGTCTTTAGATTGCTGTGTGTGGATTTTCCTATTGTGTGGTGACTGCCAGAGAAAGTAACAAAGAGCTATAAATCAAACTCACACTTTGTAATTGGTATCATCAATGCATCTTTTATTATCCAGCAAGACAAGAACAGAGAACATTATAATGCTTCAGGTAAAACATAAACTCATTCATATCAGCTGCAAGTGCCTTCTCTTAGACTTGGGAGTCTATTGGGTAACATGTACCTGTGTAACTAGTGTCCTGGAAACCTTAATCAGGACACAACTAAATGGCTGGTTGGGTCTACCTGGGTCTAGGTTATTTTACAGTACTTTAAAGTGTTTTTGTTGCTGTTGTTGTTGTTGTTAAACATAGAATTTTGAGAACAGAATTAATCAAGAAAACTCATGAGTACCCACATTTATAGACTATTTTTTATAGGCCAGGCATTCTACCTAGGCCTATATATACATTTTCACATTTAACTGCATATCAGTCCTGTGAGAGTATTTGTCTATTTGAGGTGACTCCACTAGAAAGTGGCAGAACAGAGATTCAGAGTCAGATTCTCAAACCTAGCTGTATGTTAAAACAGCACCTGCTGTTGGAAAAATGCAAATTGAAACCAGAGTAAGATAAACTACATAATTATTAGGATTGAAAAAATTAAAATAAGGACACTACCAAGTGATGACAAGACACAGGACAACTAGAACTCACATGTTTCTGAGGCCAAGGGCACAATGGTACTGCCGCTTTAGAAAATAGTTGGACAGTTCTTTATACAGTTAATTCTATACTTACCATATGACCCAGAAACCCATCCCTAGGTATTTACCCAATAAATAAAAAGTTATGTTCACACAAAATCCTATATGCACATTTATAGCTGCTTTACTAAGACTCACAAAAAACTGGAAACAGCCTAAATGACCTTCACCTGGTGACTATATAAACTGTAGTACATCCATACAGTGTAATACTACTCAGCAGTAAGAGGGAATGAACTATGGATACATGCAACGACGTAGATGAATCTCAAATGCATTGTATTAAGTGAAAGAAACCAAGATTGAAAAGCTATGATTTCTTTTATATGACTTTCTGGAAGAGGCAAAACTATAGGAACAATAAATCTGTGGTTGCCAGGATCTGGGTATGTGGGGAGAAGTTGATTATTAAAGGTTATGGGGAAATTTAGGGGTGATAGAACTCGTCTATATCTTGAATTCATGTGAAAGGAGGAGACATGGAATCTGGACTATTTAAAACTCCAGATGATTCCGATACACAGACAAATTTGAAAAGTTTGCACTAAAGCAATAGTTTTTAACTGTTGCGTTTTCTCACTTTGGTACTTCATGATCAGGCATGTACTATATCTCAACTATTACTAATAATTTCAGAAGCTTATAAATAGTTGATTTTTTTATATTTAAATTAGAGATAATTCAAAGTAAATTCCAATATAAAGTCTGTTTTTGCTTACTTACCTCTATTTTTAGTAGAAAAGAAAAAAAAAAAGGTGGAACTATAGCTAGTACCCATAACCCAGGAAATCTGGGTCCAAGTTGCATGCCTAGTAACCACTGTGCCATGCAGAGTTGCCCCTTTCACAAGATCTAGCTGATAGAATCTTAATTTGCACCATTACATATAATAATAACTGAGCACAACCAGAAATAGGCCTTGCAGTAATTTTTAAAGTCTTTCATTTTGTTTTATCTATATGATGTGTGGTTTGCAAAAGCAATGGAATGTAAATATAGTGAGATGGTGTACGAAGCATTCCTATTTAGGAGTGTGTGTGTGTGTGCATACGTGCATGTGTTGTATGTGATACGTGTGTGTATGGTATATGGGTATGTGGGAATATAAACCCAAATTGGACATTTTCCAATGATCCAAAGGAGACAGATTTTAAATTCACAGCTGAGGAAGATAGGGTGTCCTCCCTGAAGAGAGCACGCCAACTTTATTGTGTCTAAGAATCACTAAAAGAGCTTGTTTGTAGTGTATGCTCTGATATGTTGCTCAGATCCCACCTTCTGGACTGATGCATTCATTCTTCCAGCTGCTTGGACTATTGGCAGTGGATGACTCACAGCTGAGTCTCTCTCCAAGCATTCTTCTCTGCCAAAGGGAGTTGCCTGACTCAAGGTTACATCCTTGGATGCTAACAAATGGAAGTAAACTAATGCAAACTCAGAAAGTAGTGATCTCAATTGCAACAGCTTTGCCAAATATGGTGTTTCTGCTTCAGTAGATCAGCATAGTCCCAGCAACATTGAATATTGTCTTTGATCTGGTCAATGCCATCTTCTCCATTCCTATCAAGAGGAAAGATCAGAAGCATTCTGTATTCTCATGAGATAAACAGAATACATTTACACTGGTGCCCAAGGGCTATGTTAACTCTCCCACCCTCTGCCATGAATTCGAAGAAAGGGGCCTGTATCATTCTAACATTCCACAGAACATTTAATGGTGCATTATGTTGATGAAATCATGGGAATCCAACCAGATGAGCAAGAAGTGACAAGCATGATAGACTACTTAGTAAGAAGCATGCATTCCAGGATAAGAAAGATAAACTCTGAAGGTTTAGTATCCCACACGTATGAAATTTTCAGGGATCTGATTGCCCAGGGAATGACTCGATATTGCCTCAAGAATAAACGAGAAATTATTACACCTCAGAACTTCCAACACCAGGCAAGAAACTCAATCATCCAGCAGGTCTCTGTATGTTCTAGAGACAGCATATTCCACACTTGAAAATAGTGTTCTGACCCATTTTCAAAGTGACACAGAGGCATATGTCTTTGAGTTGGACTCAAAACAAGAAACATCTCTGCATTGAGTCTACATTATGGTACAGAGTCCTGTTACCTGGGCCATAATTCATAGCAGATCCTATGGCACTGAAGGCATCTACAGTGGGAAAGGATGCTTTGTAAAGTTTATGACAAGCTTCAATAGAATAATCACAATATAGATCGTCCAGGGACCTGGTGCAACGCTGTGCCATCTATAGCAAAGAACTATCTATCTTTCAGAAACATCCGGCATGTTACTGAAACCTAAGGGAGATGTAATGTATGACCTTCGGAGATCAAGAGAGCATGCAACTAGAGCTTCTTATCATAAGTTGTGTATGGTCAGATGCACCAGTCATAGATAGACATAATAGCAACATCATAGGCAGGAATAATAAATTTAGGTAGAATACTGACCACGAGTAAGGCCAGAGGGTACAAGTAAGCTGCATAAGCTGGTGGTTCAGACGTCCATGTCATCCACCACTAGTGTATTTCTGCCTCTTCATCAGCTCAAACCCATGGCTATGGGGGGAAAGGTGGGAAAGATGCCTTTACGACCAGCTAATGGAGAAGGAAAAAGACTGAGACTGGTTCACAAATGGGTCTGCTCATTATGTGTATGCAAGCTGAAGATGATGGCTGATGTATTACAGCCCCTCTCGGGGGTGACCTGAAAGACCACAGTAAGGGAGATCCTTTCAATGGGTAAAGTTTTGGAGATGTATGTACTCATCTACTTTGTTGAAATAAAGGTACCAAGGTAAGAATATACATGGACAGTGGTAAGCAGCTTGATTGGTTGGTCAGGGGGCTAGAAGGCAAAAGATATGAGGATCAGGGACAAAAGGCATAGGGAAGAGCTTATAGAAGAACCTAGAAGAGTGGGCACATAAATGTGATAAACATCGAATTGCATGGTAATGCCCACTGGAATGCAACCACATTAAAAAACACAATAATGACAATAATTAAATAGACTAAATGACTTGACTAGTTAACATAAGCCAGACTCTGTCATCAGCTACTACACTGCCATTATTAAAGAAATGAAGACTGTGAGCCCAGCAGCATGATTTCTCTCTCACTAATTCTTGATTTAGTTATGGTCACTGCTGAATGTCCAATCTGTGAGAAACAGAGACCAACATTGAGGCTGTTGTTACACTCTGGGGGCCCATGACTTTCCTAGAAGAATGTGGCCTACTTCGGTATCAGATTAACCCCATATCTCCTCTGCTTTCTATAACCATATTTCCGCTGCTAGTGTGACCAGAGCTTCACATAAGCCAAATAAACCCAAGGCATAGAAACAGAGTGATGATTATATACTCCCACCTTCCATCTTTCCAACTCACTTTCCCCAAAACACTTACATTTCTCCAGTTCCAGCCTAAGAAGTAATTACTTTCATTTACCTTTCCCATTATGACATCCAAGGTGCTGAAATATCAGGATCTACTGATCTTAATTTGGGTCTACTAATATTACTGTCTTTTCTTAGGATTCATTCTTAGAGTAAATG